>NC_057810.1:577348382-577532938 GCF_018294505.1 Triticum aestivum
AACATTTGAATGTACATAGTACGAGACTTAATATCGATGTTTCAATTCGGTGTACATTGTAAGATTTGAACCGAGGACCAGGCATACGGGTAATTATTTCGAATTCGTGCCATACTAAGTTTCGAAAAGTTGACATTGGCTCAATTTGTTGTGCTATTTTGTAGGTCATATGTTTGAATCCATCCAAAAGTTTTCTCACTACCATGGTTTTCATCATATACATATGAATTTGTATTAAAAAAGTAGTGTGGATACAGTGAAATGCGAAATCCACGTTAGAATTGGAGATCGCTACGTGACACACACTCTAATTCAAATAACTAACTACGTAACACACACTCTAATTCAAATAACTAATTATGTGACACACTCTAATCCACGTTAGCGTGGGTACCGTTTCGTTTTTTTCAAATAACTCCTCATTAATTAATTTATAGTACTCCCTATGTTCACTTTTATAAGACCTTGAAGACATTTCAGACAATGTGCAAAACAGTTCATTTTAAGTTGTCTGAAACGACTTACAAAAGTGAAGGATGGAGTATCTCGTTTCGAATGACTAATTATTGCAAGGAAAACACGGGCATGGTAATACATACAGATTCGTTTGCAAATGAAAGAAGATTTGTTTGCATTCTCAAATGTAGGCGCACCAGGCAGACCAGGGTCGTGTCGGGGTGGACGCTGCTTCGGTGCCTTAAAGGCAACAACCCTTGGGTGACTGACATGTGGGCCAGCCACCTGTTGGGCCCACATGTCATGGGCACAAAGGCAGGTGCCTTAAGGCACCGAAGCGAGTCCTGTCGGGGTGGTCGCGTGTGTCGGACGGACGCGTAGCACCCAGCCACCCACCCCCTCCCCCCCAAAAAAAGGATGACGACAATATAAGTTCACGCTTCCACGTTTCGGATTGAAATATCTAGCGGCCCCAATTCCAGCCCTGCAAAATCTCTCTTCTCCACCGTCCCCTTCCGCGCCCAAATTGCTCAAATCCCTAATTCGCCGCCATCCCTCGAATCGCCCCTCATCTCGTCTCTTTCCCCACCGTTCCCCACCTCTGTGCTGGACGCCAACGACGAAAACGACGGTCGCGCTTCACCACCGCACCGGAGCTACCTCATCTACGCCCTCGTCCGCTGCACCGGGTAGTCCACCGACAACGTCGGCCGCCGCAACCGACGTGCCTCACAGACATCGAGTTCCACTTCATCAGGTGCGCTTCACCGACACCGTCTCCCAGCTCACCGGGGCTACTTCATCGAGCACATCGTCGCACCTCCGCCCCCCGAGGTCGTTGGGGCTTCACCAACGGTCTCGTCCACCGCATCTTAGCGCTCCGCTGCCACTCAAGATCTGCATCCGTGCGCGGCCAGCCAATGCCAGCGCATCACCCTCAACGGCTCTGAAGTGACCCGCACTCTAGCTAGGCGAGCATGCCCAAACACCGGCCCGAACTAGGTATCCACACATCACTCCCTTGTGCACTGTTCCGATGATGTTTGGATATCCTTTCACTGCTCTCTTAGCTTACATGCCTATACAACTCTGACTTTAACTCTTATTTCTTCTGGAGATATCATCTGAAACAAGCAAATACATTTTTTAGCAAAGCATGACGGGGCTACGGGATCTGGTACACATCCTACGCACTCGTATAACCTTGTAAGTATCTGTCCTCCGGTACAACATCAAGGTCGATTCCTCTTATTTGATCAACCATTCGCCATGTCAAAAATGCAGAGGGGGATGCAAGGAGCACAAGGCCTGCACATCCAAGCAAGTGGTAACATGGACTTGTACATGGAACATCCCAAGCGCAAGCAGAGCTGTAGCGAGCCTGTACAACAAGCTACCGTAAGTCCCTGCATTTCATTTAATTCGTACTGGCATTCGTGTATGATTTGTGTGCAGTGGCTGATCCACGAATTCAAGTTACAAGGGGCGAACATTTAACTTAAAATATACGAAGGCACTTGCACTCCGGAAATCAATATAACTTGAGAAATGTGAAGCTACATGCACTTTGAAAACCAGCTAATGATCCAAAGTAGTTCAGATTATAAACACTAAATGACGCAAGCACCAAAAAACACAAAATGCAACATGGTGTACAAGGAATACAAACATGGTCTGTACCTGCCTGAATTATTCGTTCTCTGGCTGAAAATATCGAAGTGTAATTGCACGTAACCAGTGCGCAAACTGCATATCAATATATCTATCCTGCACAAGTATGCCAATAGTTTCAAACAACAGATTAGAAAAGTATTTATGCTATGTTGTCATGATACGGGGACTTTCTTGTAGATGGCCTCAATGTTTCCTCAAGCTATGAAAATGCACTATAATTTGCTTGCCATCAATGCCTGCAAATCTCTGTCTCTCTCAATATAGTAGATCATCATTAGACACTAAATCCTTCAATGAGATTGCAAAATGCTTGCATTAGATCCCTCATTAGACACTATATGTTCATCACCAGGAGCATGTAAAATGTTTGCATCAAATCCTTCCTTAGCAGTCTATTCATTAGACACTTCAGGCTCAAGAACAACATGAGCGTGTATGTTTGCACCGGAAACTTGATTAGATACATCAGATTTAGTCAGTTTAGTATTGATTGGGGGAGTTATAAAATAAGTAGAAATTGGTTTCATTTTCTCATAGATTCCCTACATACAAGCAGTTTTACAACACTGTCAGGTTTAACTATTGGCCAGAAATTGAAGAGTTGAATTAGATATAATCAGGGATGTGATGTACCTGCTCGTTGCGCATGCTACTCTTGCAAGCTGTGACTGTCCGTTTGCGCAAGCTCGATGCCATGCTTGTGCTGCCGCTGCTGCCTCCCACGCAGGCTACACCCAGGGTTGGATCTTCATCTTCTTGTCCTTCCGTTCGCTTGAAGCCCAGCGACCGCCCTCCAACGAGGGCGCGAGGAAGTGCTATGTCGGTCTGTCCAGCGGTGGCTAGGTTAGGAGCGAAGCAGACTGGAGGCTGGAGCGAATGAATTGGGATTTTTCCTGCTGTCGATCGATATGGGAGGCGCTCGTTTGGGCCGCGAGCATGCTATAGGGCCTGCCTTGCACTTATGTTATTGGCCCATCCAAATTGAAACATTTTTCTTCATTTTTTACATTGCCTGCTCGTGCGTTGGGACGAACAAAACTAGCATGGGCCAACCTGGACGACTCAAACTAGGTGCACACTTTCCTGCCACCTGAGGCAGCCGCCCATACCAGCCCCTATGGTGGCGTCGCCCCTTTTGGCGTGTATGATTGGATAGTGGCGCTTTTGATTTACCCATAGAATGGTTGAATTGCTTGTTTCTATGAACTGAGTTTGCCAATAATGTGAAGGATGCCAGTCTTTTCATCCTATTATAGATTGCTTAGATCTCGATATGCCAAAAGTAATCGCATGAAATATACAGTAAAAGCCAGTGTGATGTGTGTTTGGCTACAACTAGTCTGACTACACGTCCTCATATAACATATCAAGGACGCACCATCTTACCAGATTAACCATTCGGCTTACCGATGCAGTGTGGGAAGAAAGAAGTATTGGGACTGTGTATCCAAGCAATTGATGCCATGGACTCCTTTGTACAACCTTGTAAGCGAAAAAGAAGTTGCAGTGTGCCTGTACAAAGAACTAGTGTAAGTTCAGTTTCCTGCTTCTCGGAATTTTAGTTAGCCACTTATTGCAAAATTGTTCAATTACGTTGCTTGGCTTAATTTAGTTTGCTACTGATTACATAATGGCACAACCTGTTATTAATATTGTAGACTGCGCCTATCTATGTGTTTGATACTTACTGTTAAGAATTACCTGTTTGCCTTAACTTAAATATCTACTTGTTTGTTTAACTGCTTTGCTGCTGCAACAGCGGGTTACAATGATGTTAATAACTACTCCCTCCGTCCCATAATATAGGACGTTTTTTGACACTAGCATAGTGTTAAAAAATGTCTTACATTATGGGACGGAGGGAGTAGTTTTCAGCATCCAATTGAAACTCTTTAATTCCTTGTTTGTTTAACTGGTTTGCTGTTATAACTCCCAGTTGAGATGTTTTGCTAACTTCAACTTTTCTGAATCCAATCGGAACTTTAATGGCAAAACAGGTTAGCCCAAGATCAAAGAGCGAGGTCCCCATGGACGTTGCATCATCCCACAGCAGTGGCACCGGCCCAATCGTGCATTATGAATTGCCAACTACTGATGCTCTAGAGGCTAAACTAGTGGTAGAAAGAGATTCTGCTTCTACACTTAGAGATGAAGTTGACATGTTGAGGAAGCAAACAGCACAATCACAAGCAGTACTCAAGACAACCATTAAATATTAGGTGGATTTCAAAATGAAGCAAGCTGAGACTGACCAGATTGTTAAGGTCCTGATGGAAAAAAGGAAATTAAATTCCTACTTGGTAAATCATAGGTGAAATGTTCTTTCCATAGTTGAATAACCTTTGTGTTGTCTGTTCATGTAATCAAACAAACCATTTGTTTTAGAGATCATGTAATAATTTTTTTTGTTTTTTGGTTTGTAATGTTATTTGAGCACAAGTCTGTATTAATTGATAAGACTCGGAGACATTTCATTGGGATTGCTGTGCCAGACCTACAAATATGCCAATCGGGCTGAATATGCATTCAGCAATAGTAGTAGTATAGATGGACCGTGGCACGCATCGGAAAGGGCCAAGATGCTGGCTAAAAAAAGGATGCTGTTGTAGGCAAAAAAAGTATAGCGGCCTGGCTTATGTATGTTAGTTGATATTATTGATCCATATACTCTATAAGCGTTTATATGTCTGTTAGTTCTGTACATTCTTGGTTGATTGCCTCGGTATTTGAATCTTGATACATCGCTTGTGTACATATCTAAATGGGAGTACACATTATGATGCATGTGACATTTGAGTTGGACATGAAGTGTTCCAAATATTCGAATTCATCTTAAACTGGATACTAGTTTCTGAATTTGAGTATCGGCATTTGTAAACCATATTCATATATGACAGTGGAATACATCTTTGTCGTCCTTTTGAAGATATATAAAAACACATAGAACGATTTATAAAGATTCATATAGGAATACAAAATGGATTCGAATTTAGTTGCCAGGGTAAACGTGGATGCTTATTGTCCCAAAATTCGAAAGAAGCTGCAAAATGTCCACTCCCACGTCGGCTGCCCAAAGCCAAGTGTTTGGGAGATGGAAATTAATGTCTACCCATTACACGGACAATCCATCGGCCCGATTTCCACTGCTCTAAATAGGGGTAGGTTAGTAACTTCAATTAGACGTGACACGACCGCCTCTGAGCCCATTCCAACACGGTGGGCGTCAAACATGGGCGGCAAAACACATTTGATTCAAGCTCGTCCGAAAGACCTCTGTTTCTCCCTCCATTCCCCATTCATAAATGGTGGGCGGCAAAACAAACTCGACTCGGCCGAAATCGATGTAGGCAAATATTTTCAATAGGGGCAGGTTTGTAACTTCACTCAGACGTGACACAACCGCCCTACCTGTCAGCCCGTTCATACACCATGGGCGCCAACCATGGGCGCCAACCACCCTCTCCTCGCCCGAAATCGCTCTAGGCAAATATTGGCGAGATGCGAGATTACCGTCCTATCCCCAACCGACGAGACGTCCAAATTTTAAACGGGGGCTAAGTTCATAACTTTCCCATATTTCAGACAGACGCGTCCCAAAAACATGGTTCCCCGTACCTCTCCCTCCATTTTCCCATTCATACACCGTCCGCACTAGAACACCCCATCCCCACACCAGCCTCCGTCCGCCACCCCATCCGTCGCCGCCGTCCTCCACCACATCCATCGCCACCGTCCTCCACCATGCCGGAGCGCCTACCAAGACCGCGTCGTCCACTGCTAGAGATGGACGTTTCTCATCCACGGTGATGGACCAATAGCCTTGCATCGTGTCCTCTCGCTTCATCAGCGCGGTCGTCCTCTTCGCCGGGGCCGCTCACACGACCTTCTCTTCCACCGCAACGGGACTTATCCCCCGATGCACCTGTCTACCATCGTAGATCTGCTTCAACGCCACCGACAGCCATCGCACCCCCGATGCCTACACGGCGCCGCAAGAGAGGTGGCACTTCATATCTCCTCAACTTTTTGATCTCAACCAGAAAATAGATCTTAACTTGGTTACTCTACTTTCTTTTCAGCTCTTAGAATTTAGTTCTTAGTTCGAAGCAAACAATGGATGCTAAATATCATTTCTCCGGTTTGTAGCTTCAAATCTGCCATGGCACAACCATAATACGGTTTAATTGATCATGCTTAGGGTTTAATTGATCATGTTGGTTCCGTGGTGGTTTCTTTAATAGAAATCAGAGGGAAAACCCTCTTTTGCTAAAAAAAATATGCTTAGAGTTTCCCCCTTTTATGATCACTATACGATCAGAATACATGCTTCGTGTCATAATAACACTGCTCCACGCATCAAGCTAAACAAGCTTAGATGTTCAAATCCGAATCTGATATTATTAAAACAGAGTTGTTTAATTGGTCAGCTAAATGTTCCTAAATTAGTTTCGAAAATGCATGTTCGCCGCTCGGGTGTGTATCTTTACAGGGTGCCCACGATGGGCCGGCCCACCCTGGGATTTTGGGTCGTCCCAGGCCCCGATTCCCCTCTATTCTGCTGCGCGCTTCTGATCTCTACTTGCCCCCAGCCGCCTGCCTCGCCGGCGACTTGCCGTCCCCGGATGGCATGACTCTAGGAGGAGACGCCGGACTAACAAGAGGCCAGGAGCCGCTCGCCCAACAGCGTCACCGCTGCCCGGGCGCGCCGCCGTGCCTACCTTCCCAGTCCGTTCAGGGCTCAGGCATGCAGCACCCACCAAGCCAACCCGATTTATCCTGAGATACATCCTCAACACTCAGCAGCCACTCCTCATCACCCATTTTCTAATTGATTAATTACTCATTAGGCAGGACTGTCATTAGGGTTTGTTGTGTGCTCAGTGCTACCTACACTTAATGGTTCAGGTGTATTTCGGTAATCTTTAGTACCTCTAAAGTTCACAGGGTTTTCAAAATTCCGGCCCTCGGAACAGAAACTAGTCATTTTGGATTGTTGGTAGTAGTGACATTGACCCAGATTACTACTGCAAGCCAGGTTTGTTGACAATTTTACTTGTCTTTCTTACTCATTCGATATAATATCCAATTATTCACGTCGATTAGTTGCAAACAATAAGTGCTAGACAAACTTCTTCATTCAGATTTTGGACGGTCTCTTACTGTAGTTACAATTCTGCATACTTGTCCTAATAAGCTCACAAGTAAATGATTGATTCACTACATCTATGCTTGCCTTGTCATATTTGTTGTCAATGTTCTTTTAGGGTGGACCACCCTGTTTCTAAATACTGGAACCGTAGACCTAAGTGAATAGTATTTCTCTATGTGATCTCTTCCATCATGTGTGGGTAACGAACACTGCATTGTATAGATAGAAAGAAAGTGTCATTTCCAGCTTTTACATAGGTTTTGATCTTTTACATGGAATACAATCTGCCTACTTGCTTTGTGTCGCACTACCAACACTCTACCCTTGAAGCTAAACATTACGCCACTCATAATTACTTAGTTTATTTGTTCAAATACGAATTTCATATGATTCTAATGTTCCTACTTCAGTTTTGAAATGTGTGCCTGCCTGTTATAGAGACATAAGGGGTTTGTATTTCTGTGTGTGGTCTGGTCAGCACGGTTGGGGAGGTGAACTTTGCATATGCAGGGGTTTATAGGGAGACACTCTCCAAGTTGAATCCGCAATGCATTCCATAGATAATCTGACTACTTTTTATGTTTTCATGAATCTCAGATTCTGAACAGCATCAAAATGATTATGAGATTGCGCGCATGAAAAGAATAAAGCAGAACAATGCCATGGCTGTCAAACTTGGCATTAAGGGACTGAAATCAAGTCTGGATGCAATGCAATGCAAACGCTCTCCACCTACAGATTCATGCTCAGAATATGATCCTAACAGTGATTCTGAGCTAGAGGGAGACCTAAGTCAATGTAGCTCCCTAGTGGAGGATTCAGAGGAAGATGCCCTATCTTATTCACCCATCAAGGTACTTGCTCTAACTTTCCAAGGTTACATTGCTCGCACATATCTTGCAACTGATGCTTTGCATTGCTTCTACTTTGTTGAACTGCCATAGCTTAGTTTACACATCGTGTATGTGAATACGCCCTGCCTATCCATTTTCAGTACATATTCCATCTGTCATCATACCATATTTATCCATTCAAATGCCGTTCTTGTGTATCAGACGTTCAAAAGGAAGAGGGCGATTGCTGATCGTGGAGGAGCACAAGCAAAGTATTTGGAAAAGGTAGTGGCATCTGATAAATCAAATAGCCCATTAGGTGTAGTTGCAATATCACCTGACCCACAAAATACCCCAACTCTAGCAGACTCTAGCCCTACTACACTAGTCATTTCTGATGCCCCAACTCAGTAGACCCCAACTGCAGCAAACAGTATGATTATGCCAGTTGACATAGCACCAGCTGTACGACGCAAAACCCCCATTCCAACAAAGAGTACACCAAATCCAGTTGCCAAATCCCTTTTCGAACCAGAGAGAGCCCCAATTGCAGCAAATAGGACCCCTGTTCCATTTCTTCCTAGTTTAGAAGACGAAGCTTATGTTGTTGTAAGGAACTTTGTGCGCATCTTTCCTTCATCGAAAGATTATACCGCATACATAGAAAACTTTCCAGTCTTCCTCCGCAACTTACGCGTATGGAATGTACTAATGTTATTCATGGTCATTACTGCATATGTTTCTGCTCACAGAAGACACAATATTTCATTCTTTTAAATAGGCGAGGAGCAAACTGGATTGTGATGACGAGCAAGAGTTGGTTGCGCTTTTCAAGCACTCGTTGATGAAGTATCGTTCCTACCTGAGGCAAGTGCACTTCGATGGCAAGCCTTTGAATGAAATTTCTGTAAAGTCTCCGGTGCTACATTTATCCGACGGTGACTGGAATAATCTTGTTACACATTGGTCTTGACTACAGCGTAAGGTACTGTCTATGATATCACATCACAATTTGAACTACATTTCTGCATTTGCCTTAATGTCTCACTTGTACGAAAACTATTAGCAGAAGAACATTCATTCTCGAGGGACCACAGAATCTCACAACTATACTGCACACTGCATTGCTCTCGTGAGTACCTCTTGCGCTGTATGACCATACTTACTTTCATAGCTGTTTGATTATGTAGCATCACTGCACATGTTAGCCTCGTAATCACCCATTTGGTGGACATTATAAGATCCGTATGGACTCTTACACAAATTTAGAATCAACCCAATGCTTTTGAAGAGGTTTAGCTCTGCAGTCCTCTTGTAAGGACTGAACGTGGTCTATCACTGTACTTACATTAACAGCTACTCCCTCCGTCCCATAATATAAGAATGTTTTGTACAGTACACCAATGTTCAAAACACTCTTGTATTATGGGAAGAGGGATTGGTTCATTTTGTAGCATTCTGCATCTTATCTCCCTCACCCACCATTTACTAAAAAAGATGAGATCCATATTTAATCTTACCAACAAGTAGAATACACAGACAATGCCAGTGCAGAAGTGTAGCCCATTGCTCTTGTCAGTACATTTTGTCCTATAACGCTTGTACTTCCAGGGATTGGTAGTTGATTATGTAGCATCAATCTGCATCTTATCTTCATTATCCTCTATCCCTTCCAGTATTATCATATCTATAATTACTCTCTACAAAATGTAGAGTACAGGCAATGCTTATGAAGAAGATTTTGTGCTGAAATTCTTGAGTTATCCTTCCCTTGACATGGAGAAGGGCATTATAAAGCCGGTGTTAACTGTTAATGTAAGTCAGTCCTTCTAAAGCCTTTATCCTCAACTGCTGTTTAATTTGCTCATACTCCCTATCGTTTAATGCTGTTTAGTTTGCTGTTTCTACCAAAATGCGTGTTCGTAAGAACCGTAAGTTCTAAGTTTTACTTGTAAAACCAAATTTCTTATTCATACCATGCACATTACTTAATACTCCCTATATGTATGCTTGGTTTTGTGGATCTATAATCCAGTGTGTGGTGAAGCAGCCCACGTTTGCACCTTGTCATCTCCTGTTTTATCTTACTGATGTGGCTGATCATATGAACAACATGCCATGCACATTATCCAAAATAGATACAATGATTTTCTTTGCCCTTCATCTATGCTTGTTATGTTAACATGGTAATCCAGTAGTGTGGTGAAGCTCCCTACATTATGAACAATGCCAAATTATGCTATTGATATTTTGAACTTACTCTTTATTTTCTAATTTGAAATTGGATAGAATTGACATAACAGTTATCATCTTTGTTTATACACGTGCAAAACTGTCATCTCTCTGCTTTGTTTCAGGGTGATATGCCTAATGGCATGCACAAGTCTGCTGAAGGCTGTGAGACAAACCCAACATATATTGCAACAAAGAAGGCAAAACATCTTGAAGATAGCGAGACAACCCCAAAGTCGTGTCTTGATGCAGTGTTCAAGTTACTTGAGACTAATAGTCAGACAAGCTCACAGAATTCGTTGTCTGAATTAGTTCGACTTCTTCAGTCCCAAGTTCTAGCAGAAAGGCATTCTGCAACTCAACTTCGACTTGAAGTCCTATCTCTAAGAAAGATTGCGGAGAACACCAATGAGAACCTCATCACTAAACAGCTACACCTTGAAGCTATGACCGACATGCTAGGCCGGTCTCACGGCCTTGCTCAGCAGCTTGCGCAGCAGTTCCCCCGCAAGGCTAACCTTTCTTGAACTGTCTTGGAAGTGGTCTCGGTTCAGTATTATTTTGTTACCTGCAAAGGTGCCCAGTTTTTGTAATATGCTTCTTCGTTGCGCTTTATGATCACTGGTGGCGAACTTCGATGCCCAACAGATGTAATATACCTTAAATCCTTTATTGTATAGTGTAGGTTTATTCTTAGTTACTATGCCGTAATTTCTTTATTGTGTAGAGTAGGTTTGTTCTTAATTCCTACTAGTTACTGCCATCATTCGCTATCTGAAAAAAATAGATGTAGTCGACCGGGCCAAAACATTCGATAACGGGCCAGGTTTTTAGCGGGCCACAATTGGGCCGGCCTGCGTCTTTCTTGGGCCCGAATGATTGGGGCCTTCACACATTGCGCCAGGCCCAAACTTACACCGGCCTATATTTTAGTTGGGCCTTTTGTCGACCCAGCGCTTAGTTTGGCCCAGGTAGCGTTGGGCCATTAACAGGTTGAATATTGTACTGGCCTATTACGGCCGAGATGCATGTTGGGCCTCAGTTTTCACTAGTCGTCGACGGGCCTTCAGCAGGCTGAAATGCATGTTGGGCCTCAGTTTTCACTAGTCGTCGACGGGCCTTCAGCAGGCCGAAATGTAGACCGGGCCGTTATGGGCCCAGTTAGCTCACGGGCCGTTAGCAGGCCGAAACATATCTCGGGCCTTAGTTGGCCCACTGATATCATGTGCCTTTAAGAGGCCGAAAGCTTAGTATAGGCATCAACGGGCCGAATTACGCGACAGGCCTTTAACAGGCCCAAAGTCACGTTGGGCTTAACTGTTGCCACCTTTAGCACGGGCCATTAGTAGGCCCGATGTATCATCGGACCATATATGGCCCATGGGCAGCACAGGCCATTCCCAGGCCGAAAGTCACACCGGGCTGAAATGGGCCCATGTCTATATCAGGCCTCTAACAGGCCGAAAGTCACTGGGCTGTAGTTGGGCCCGAATATTCGGCGAACAATTAACGGGCCAGATCTGGCTTTGGGACGCAAATGGGCCCAAATATTGGGCGAATAATTAACGGGCCAGTTCTGGCTTCGGGCCGTAAAGGACCCAAATATTGGGCGAACAATTAACGGGCCAGATCTGGTTTCGGGCTGTAAATGGGCCTTTATTAAGCAGGCCGTTATTAGGCTGGCCCACTAGTACCTGATTAAGTTCTACGGGCCTTTGACTGGGCTGGCCTTTTTAACCTATATGGGCCTCTGTTGGGCCCAGCCACGTGTCAACGTACCATAGGCAGGTCTCCTCCAATGGACGGGCGACATCTGGCCCACTGACGAGCTAACAGGTGTTCCCTTCGGCCAATCAGAATTTTACACGTGGAAATTTCCCATTGGTCGGGGCTGTTAACGGGTTATCGGATCCAAAACCCGACCCGATAGCTTAACGGCGGTCCGTTATGGTGGATGCCACGTGTCGGTCACCCTTGATGAAAGCACTTCTGTGACGCGCGATTTATCGTCATGGAAGTGGACACTTCCGTGATGATAATTTTGGTAATGTCATGGAACACTTCTACGACAGCACAGGTATGACTATCTTGATTTTGTCATAAATTTGTCATGGATGTACATGCATGACAAAAAACGCGACCTACTGTGACAAACACATATCATCACGGAAGTGTATTTTTTTGTAGTTGTTCTTGGAGATATATCCGATGTAATCTTCTTTTGCAGTGTGTTTCTCGAGATCCGATGAATTGTGGATTTATGATCATCTTATCTATGAATATTATTTGAATCTTCTCCAAATTCTTATATGCATGATTTGGTATATTTGTATTTCTCTTCGAATTATCGGTTGGTTTTGGCCAACTAGATTGGTTTTTCTTGCAATGGGAGAGATGCTTAGCTTTTGGTTCTGACTTGCGTGATTTCACCCAGTGACATAGTAGGGGTAGCGAGACACGTATTGCTTTATTTCCATTGGGGATAACAAGATGGGGTTTTCATCATATTGCTTGAGTTTATCCCGCTACATCATGTCATCTTACTTAATGCGTTACTCTGTTCTTATGAACTTAATACTCTAGATGCAGGCACGAGTCGGTCGATGTGTAGAGTAATAGTAGTAGATGCAGAATCGTTTCGGTCTACTTGATACGAACGTGATGCCTATATTTCATAATCATTGCCTTGGATATCGTCATAACTTTGCATTTTTCTATCAATTGCTCAACAGTAATTTGTTTACCCACCGTATTATTTGCCTTCAAGAGAGAAGTCTCTAGTGAAACCTATGGCCCCCGGGTCTATTTTCCTCATTATATTTCCAGATCTATATTTTAAAAACACCAAAAATACCTAGCTGCACTTTATTTATATTTACTTTATTTTATGTTATAGTAATCTTTTACATCTATCTCTATCAGATCTCACCTTTGCAAGTGACCGTGAAGGGATTGACAACCCCTTTATCGCGTTGGGTGCAAGTGTTTGATTGTTTGTGTAGGTGCATCTATTGGGGACTTGTGTGTTTCTCCTACTGGATTGATACCTTGGTTCTAAACTGAGGGAAACACTTATCTCTACTGTGCTGCATCACCCTTTCCTCTTCAAGGGAAAACCAACACAAGCTCAAGAAGTAGCAGTTCCGGGCACCCCCGGTAGGTTTATGGTCCAATGGGCCAAGGGAGGGATAGACCAGCCCACAGGGGGCTGGTGCGCCCCTCTCCCTGGCCGGCCGGCCCTAAGGAAGGAAATGGGGGAGGGCTAGCCCCTCCTGCCTTCCCCTTCTCATGGGAGAAAGGAAAAGGGGGCGCCTCCCTATCCCGCCTTTACCCGCTCACCTAAAAAGGAAGGGGGGCGGCTTGGGAGAGACCCCAAGTAGGATTCCTCCTACTTGGGGCGCCCCCTTGGCTGCTACTCCCTTCCCCCACCTATATATATGTGGGAGGGGGGTGCCTAGCACAACACAACATTGTCTTAGCCATGTGCGGCGCCCCCCTCCATCGTTTACACCCCGGTCATATTTTTGCAGTGCTTAGGTGAAACCCTACGGAGATAGCATCACCGTCACCGTCACCACGCCGTCGTGCTGTCGGAACTCATCCACTACCTCGCCGTCTTGATGGATCAAGAAGGTGGAGGATGTCGCCGAGCTGAACGTGTGCTGAACACGAAGGTGCCATACATTTGGTACTTGATCGGTTGGAGCACGAAGAAGTTCGACTACATCAACCGCGTTATTAAATGCTTCCGCTTACGGTCTACGAGGGAAAATAAAATCCACTTAGTGATAAATCAAACAAGCACACACGCGAATATTCACCCCACGCTATTGCTCCCCGGCAACGGCGCCAGAAAAAGGTCTTGATAACCCGCAAGTATAGGGGATCAATTGTAGCCTATTTCGATAAGTAAGAGTGTCGAACCCAACAAGGAGCTAAAGGTAGAACAAATATTCCCTCAAGTTCTATCGACCACTGATACAACTCTACGCATGCTTAACGTTCGCTTTACCTAGAACAAGTATGAAACTAGAAGTACTTTGTAGGTGTTGTTGGATAGGTTTGCAAGAATATAAAGAGCACGTAAATAAAAACTAGGGGAAGTTTAGATAAAGAAGCAATAAAGTTAGTATAGCGAGTGTGGAAAAGTGGTCGTAGGAGTTGTCAAATTGTCCCTAAGCAATTGACTACTTTACTAGACCGATAGCAAGTTTTATGTGGGAGAGGCCACTGCTAGCATGTCATCGCTAACTTGGAATTCTATGCACTTATGATTGGAACTATTAGCAAGCA
This sequence comes from Triticum aestivum, assembly GCF_018294505.1. Taxonomy (NCBI): domain Eukaryota; kingdom Viridiplantae; phylum Streptophyta; class Magnoliopsida; order Poales; family Poaceae; genus Triticum; species Triticum aestivum. The sequence goes on from NC_057810.1 coordinate 577,363,020, forward strand.
TCCGCAACTACTAACGTTCATTAAGGTAAAACCCAACCATAGCATTAAGATATATTGGTCCCCCTTCAATCATGTATGCATCAATTTCTATGCTAGGTTGAAGCTTCTGTCACTCTTGCCCTCCAATAGATAGTCCGATCAACATACAACTAACCCTATGGCGTGATCCACGCACGCGCTCATATGATGGGCACCAAAGGACAACAACATAATCACAAGCAAATTAAACCAATCATAGCAATTCACCAATTACTGATAGGACAATGAAAATCTACTCACACATCATAGGATGGCAACACATCATTGGATAATAGTATGAAGCATAAAGCACCATGTGCAAGTAGAGAGTACAACGAGTTGCGGGAGAGTGGACTGCTGTAGATAGATGGGGGAAGGTGATGAAGATGTTGGTGAATATGATGGAGGTGTTGGCGTAGATTGCGGTGACGATGATGGCCCCGGTGGTGTTCCGGCGCCACCGGGAGAGAGGGGGAGAGGGCCCCCCTTCTTCTTCTTCTTCCTTGACCTTCTCCCTAGATGGGAGAAGGGTTTCCCCTCTGGTCCATGGCCTCCATGGTGGCAGAGGGGCGAGAACCCCTCCGAGATTGGATCTGTTTCTCTGTCTCTCTCTGTTTCTGTGCTCCTGATTCAGCCCTTTCACCGTTTCTTATATTCCCGGAGATCCGTAACTCCGATTGGGCTGAAATTTGGACACGATTTTTATCCGGATATTGGCCTTCTTGCGGTGAAAGAAGGGCACCAACCGCCTTACGGGGTGGCCACGAGGGTCAGGAGCGCGCCCCCTGCCTCGTGGCCCCTCGGGCATCATCTCACGTTGATTCTTCTTCCCCAAAATCACATGCATTCCAAAAAAAATCTCCATCAATTTTTATCCCGTTTGGACTCCGTTTGATATGGATTTTCTGCGAAACAAAAAACATGCAACAAACAGGAACTGGCACTAGCTACTGGATCAATATGTTAGTCCCAAAAATAGTATAAAAAGTTGTGATAATCCCCAAGTGCAGGGAATCATCATAGCAATTCCCAATGGTGGAAGTGATAAGTATGGAGTGTCAAACCCACAAGGAGCTAAAGGTAAGATCAGTATTCTCTCAAGTCCTATCTGCCACTGATACGACTCTACATACACCGAACATTTGCTTCCAACTAGAAACGAGAAATAAAACTACGTTGTGGGTATGAAGAGGATAACTTTGCGTGATATCGGAGAGCTAAGACATAAAAGTAGGTGCTGTTATCATAAAGTTAGAATATATTGCTAAATATTATAAATAGCGAGTGTGGAATAATGATGGGTCAGTGTGCGGAATTATCCTAGGAAATCGTTAACAAGACCGGTAGTTGTCATTGGAATTTCATATGAGGGAGAGGCATAAGCTAACATACTTTCTCTTCTTGGATCATATGCACTTATGATTGGAACTCTAGCAAGCATCCACAACTACTAAAGATCATTATGGTAGAAACCAACCATAGCATTAACATATCAAGTCCCCTTTATCCCATACGCAACAACCCCCTTACTCGGGTTTATGCTTCTGTCACTCAATCAACCCACTATAAGCGAATCATGAATGTATTGCAACGCCCTACAGCGGGAATCCCTCACTCTTGCGCGACACGGAGGGCACAATAGGACAGCACCAAAATAAAACATACAACTCGTACCAATCTAGATCATCAATCAACCCAAGGACAAAAAATATCTACTCAAAACATCATAAGATGGCAACACATCATTGGATCATAATATGTGGCATAAAGCACCATGTTCAAGTAGGGATTACAGCTGGGTGCGGGAGAGTGGACCGCGTAAAAGAGATGAGGATGGTGATGATGATGGTGATGTTGATGAAGACGATCACCGCGGCGATGATTCCCCTCCTGATGGCACTCTGGCGCCACCGAGAGAGAGGAGGAGAGGTTCTCCCCCTTGTGCTTCCTCCTCCATGGCCTCCCCCCTAGATGGGGAGAGGTTCTCCCTCTAGTCCTTGGCCTTCATGGCGATGATGGCCCCTCCAGGATCATCCTCCATGGCCTCCGGTGATGATGCCCCCCTCCGGCAGGGTGCCAGAGAGGGCCTAGACCGATTTCTCATGGCTACAGAGGCTTGCGGCGGCGGAACTTCCGATCTAGGTTATTTTCTGGGGGTTTCTGTATTTATAGGAATTTTTGGCATCGGTTTCACGTTAGGGGGGGGGGGGTCTCCGAGTCGTCCACGAGATAGGGGGGCGTGCCCTCCACCCCTGTGGACGGCTCGAGATTCTTCTGGTCCATCTCCGATGCTCCGTGGGCTTCTTATGGTCCATAAAAAATAATAGAAAATTGGCACGTCAATTGGACTCCATTTGGTATTCCTTTTCTGTAGAACTCAAAAACAAGGAAAAACGGAAACTAGCACTGGGCTCTAGGTTAATAGGTTAGTCCCAAAAATCATATAAAATAGCATATAAATGCATATAAAACATCTAAGATGGATAATATAATAGCATGAATACTTCATAAATTATAGATACGTTGGAGACATATCAGCATCCCCAAGCTTAATTCCTGCTCGTCCTCGAGTAGGTAAATGATAAAAGAAATAACTTATGAAGTGTGAATGCTAGCAGGTGCACCAGTTTGATCAATGATAATTTCAATCACCTTTTCTAGCATCATTATATGTCATAATAGTAGCTCATCTCATAAGCCTTTTCATGATAGAGTAACAAGCTATTCACATGTTAAAGTATAGATCATAAACTTTCTTGAAAACTAACAAACAGTGCTCTTAGTCATCAAACAATTGCAATTCATCTTATTTTCGGGAAGGATCTATGTAAGAGCTTTGATTCAACAAACTCCACATACTTAACTATCTTTTAATCTTTCACAATTGCTAACACTCATGTGATATTTATGGGTTGAAAGTTTTAATCCGACATGGAGAAAGATAGGGGCTTATAGTTTCGCCTCCCAACCTTTTACCTCAAGGGTAATGTCAACAATAATAATTTATGAAAACCTACATCCAAGTGGGTATATATATACGGATCGCTCCAACACAAAGTGCTTGCCAAAGGAAAAGTGTAAAAAGGAAAGGTGATGATCACCATGACTCTTGTATAAGGGTAGAAGATAAAAGTAAAAGATAGGCCCTTCGCAGAGGGAAGCAGAGGTTGTCATGCGCTTATGGTTGGATGCACAAAATCTTAATGCAAAAGAACGTCACTTTATATTGCCGCTTGTGATAAAGACCTTTATTATGCAGTCCGTCGCTTTTATTTCTTCCCTATCACAAGTTCGTATAAAGCTTATTTTCTTTGCACTAATAGATCATACATATTTAGAGAGCAATTTTTATTGCATGCAGCAATGACAATTTACTTGAAGGATCTTACTCAATCCATAGGTAGGTATGGTGGACTCTCATGGCAAAACTGGTTTAAGGGATGTTTGGAAGCACAAGTAGTATTTCTACTTGGTGCAAAGAATTTGGCTAGCATGAGAGGGAAATTCAAGCTCAACATGTTGGATGATCCAAGACAATATAACATTTCGGATATAGGAAAACATAACCCATTAAGTTGTCTTCCTTGTCCAACATCAACTTTTTAGCATGTCATATTTTAATGAGTGGTCACAATTACAAAAGATGTCCAAGATAGTATACTTATATGTGAAATCTCTCTTCCTTCAATATTCTTTCGTGAATTGTTCAAGTGACCAATTTTGCGTTTGCTAACTTTCAAAAAGTTTACTACCTATACTCATTATGTGTGAAGTCATTACTCCCCATGTTATAAGCATATGGAACGTATATAAATTCAAATTTATGATATTCAATTCATTCAACCATTTATTCATAGGATATATGTGAAGCACGTGAGTAAATTACAAACTACTCCAAAAAGATATAAATGAAGAACACTGAGTAGTTAAATAATTAACTAGCCATGGGAGGATTATTTTTCATTCAAGATTTCAGATCCAATGATTTTATTCAAACAGCAAGTAAAATTGAAAATACACTCCAAGCAAAACACATATCATGTGACGAATAAAAATATAGCTCCGAGTAAGGTATACCGATAGTTTTGAAGACGAAAGAGGTGATGCCTTCCGGGGCATCCCCAAGCTTAGGCGCTTGAGTCTTCCTTGAATATTACCTTGGGATGCCTTGGGCATCCCCAAGCTTAGGGTCTTTCCACTCCTTATTCTCCTCATATCGATATCTCACCCAAAGCTTGAAAACTTCAATCACACAAAACTTAACGGAACTTCGTGAGATATGTTAGTATGATAAAGAGTAAACCATTCACCTTGGTACTGTCAAAGACCAGGTTAATAATTGTTATCACACAATTCCTACTGTACCATATCATTTCTACAATATATATTGAGAAATATAAGCCATAGAAACTAGAAAACAAGCAAACTATGCAATGAAAACAGAATCTGTTAGAAACAGAACAGTCTGTAATGATCCGAACAGAAACCATACTTATGCTACTCCAAAAATTATGAAATAAATTGTTGGACGTGAGTAATTTGTCTATTAATCTTATGCAAAAAGAATCAACTCAAAATCACTCTTCTGTAAAAAATGACAGCTAATCCGTGAGCACAAAGTTTCTGTTTTTTACAGCAAGATCACATTAACTTTCACCCAAGTCTTCCCAAAGGTCTTACTTGGCACTTTATTGAAACAAAAGCTATAAAACATGATTAGTACAGTATCTTAATCATGTAAACACACAAAAACAGTAAGGTTAAATATTGGGTTGTCTCCCAACAAGCGCTTTTCTTTAATGCCTTTTAGCTAGGCATGATGATTTCAATGATGCTCACATAAAAGATAAGAATTGAAACATAAAGAGAGCATCATGAAGAATATAACTAGCACATTTAAATCTAACCCACTCCCTATGCCTAGGGATTTTGCGAGCACATAATTTATAGGAACAAGAATCAACTAGCATAAGAAGGCAAAACAAGTATAACTTCAAAACTTTAAGCACATAGAGAGGAAACTTGATATTATTGCAACTCCCTACAAGCATGTATTCCTCCCTCATAATAATTTTCAGTATCGTCATGAATGGGTTCAACAATATAACCGTCACATAAAGCATTCTTTTCATGATTTACAAGCATAGAAATTTTACTACTCTCCACATAAGCAAAATTCTTCTTATTTGGAATAGTGGGAGCAAACTCAACAAAATAACGGTCATGTGAGGCATAATCCAATTGAAAATTAAAATCATGATGACAAGTTTCATTGTTAACATTATTATTTATAGCATACATGTTATCACAATAATCATCATGGATAGCAACTTTGTTTTCATAATCAATTGGAACCTCTTCCGAAATAGTGGAATCATTACTAACTAAAGTCGACACTCTTCCAAATCCACTTTAGATGATAGTATTATTCATACCCCAAAAGATATAAGTGAAGTTTATGGAGCATTCTACAATTAGTATAGACTAACCAATATCCAAGCTCAAAATACATAAGTGAAGCACACGAAGTATTCTATAAATCAATGGACTATCTCATACTAGCATGGTTCCTAAAGGAAAAAAAACACAAAGGACACAAATCATGTGAACAAAACAAAAACTGAGGTATACCGATAATTGTTGAAGAAGAGAGATGGGATGCCAACCGGGGAATCCCCAAGCTTAGATGCTTGAGTATCCTTGAAATATTTACTTGGGGTGCCTTGGGCATACCCAAGCTTGAACTCTTGCCTCTCTTTATTCTTCTCATATTGATAGCTCCTCGATCTTCGAACACTTCATCCACACAAAACTTTAACAAATATTTTGTGAGATCCGTTAGTATAATAAAGCAAATCACTACCTTTTGGTACTATTGCAAACTTATTACAAATTCATATTAGAACTATATCTACTGTATTCCAACTTCACCATGGTTCATACCCCCCGATACTACCCATAGATTCATCAAAATAAGCAAACAACACACGAAAAACAGAATCTGTCAAAAACAGGATAGTCTGTGGTAATCTGGAAGTTTAGTAAACTTCTATAAATCCAAAAATTCTAAAAAAATGAAAATTTAAACAATTTGTACATAAGTAATGTGCAAAAAGTTCCAGACCCATTTGACTTTCCAGTAGAAAATGTAAATTCACGCGCTACAGCCAAAGTTTCTATTTTTGTACTACACGAAGTAAACAAGCAATCTAATCATCCTAAAACCAAAGCTTGGCACATTATTTTTATATACAAGGGGATAATTATTTTCGGAGAAGCTTCCATGAAATTGTTTACATTGTTTCCATGAGCATGAACACAAGTGCTCAAGGTCGATCTTCACTTCTTCAATGCATAATCTTCCAATCACTTCTCTTATTGAAAAACTTTTTAGGCATGAGAGGCAAGTAATTTTCTTTTGTATTTTCATTCTTTTAATTTTTTGTATGTTTCACCCACAACTAAACAGAAACAAAAAGGTAAAACAAAATCTAGTTAGTGAAGAAAGCAAACAAGCACACATGAGAATATCAACCCCACGCTATTGCTCCCCGGCAACGGTGCCAGAAAAGAGCTTGATAATCCCCAAGTGCAGGGAATCATCGTAGCAATTCCCAATGGTGGAAGTGATAAGTATGGAGTGTCGAACCCACAGGGAACTAAAGGTAAGATCAATATTCTCTCAAGTCCTATCTGCCACTGATACGACTCTACGTACACCAAACGTTTGCTTCCAACTAGAAACGAGAAATAAAACCACGTTGTGGGTATGAAGAGGATAACTTTGCATGATATCGGAGAGCTAAAACATAAAAGTAGGTGCTGTTATCATAAAGTTAGAATATATTACTAAATATTATAAATAGCGAGTGTGGAATAATGATGGGTCGGTGTGCGGAATTATCCTAGGCAATCGTTAACAAGACCGGTAGTCGTCATTGCAATTTCATATGAGGGAGAGGCATAAGCTAATATACTTTCTCTTCTTGGATCATATGCACTTATGATTGGAACTCTAGCAAGCATCCACAACTACTAAAGATCATTAAGGTAAAAACCAACCATAGCATTAACATATCAAGTCCCCTTTATCCCATACGCAACAACCCCCTTACTCGGGTTTATGCTTCTGTCACTCAATCAACCCACTATAAGCGAATCATGAATGTATTGCAACGCCCTACAGCGGGAATCCCTCACTCTTGCGCGACACGGAGGGCACAATAGGACAGCACCAAAATAAAACATACAACTCGTACCAATCTAGATCATCAATCAACCCAAGGACAAAAGATATCTACTCAAAACATCATAAGATGGCAACACATCATTGGTTCATAATATGTGGCATAAAGCACAATGTTCAAGTAGGGATTATAGCGGGGTGCGGGAGAGTGGACCACGTAAAAGAGATGAGGATGGTGATGATGATGGTGATGTTGATGAAGACGATCACCGCGTCGATGATTCCCCTCCTGATGGCACTCCGGCGCCACCGAGAGAGAGGAGGAGAGGTTCCCCCCTTGTGCTTCCTCCTCCATGGCCTCCCCCCTAGATGGGGAGAGGTTCCCCCTCTGGTCCTTGGCCTTCATGGCGATGATGGCCCCTCCGGGATCCTCCTCCATGGCCTCCGGTGATGATGGCCCCCTCCGGCAGGGTGCCAAAGAGGGCCTAGATTGATTTCTCGTGGCTACAGAGGCTTGTGGCGGTGAACCTTCCGATCTAGGTTATTTTCCGGGGGTTCTGTATTTATAGGAATTTTGGCGTCGGTTTCACGTCAGGGGGTCTCCGAGTCCTCCACGAGATAGGGGGGCGTGCCCTCCACCCTCCTGGACGGCTCGGGACTCTTCTGGTCCATCTCCGATGCTCCGTGGGCTTCTTCTGGTCCATAAAAAATCGTCAAAAATTGGCACTTCAATTGGACTCCGTTTGGTATTCCTTTTCTGTAAAACTCAAAAACAAGGAAAAAATAGAAACCGGCACTAGGCTCTAGGTTAATAGGTTAGTCCCAAAAATCATATAAAATAGCATATAAATGTATATAAAACATCTAAGATGGATAATATAATAGCATGAATACTTCATAAATTATAGATACGTTGGAGACGTATCAAGTTGCCAAAAGTATATGAAAGTTGTATAATATTGACATGGAACAATAAATAAATTATAGATACGACGAAGACATATCAGCATCCCCAAGCTTAATTCCTGCTCGTCCTCGTGTAGGTAAATGATAAAAAAGATAATTTTTGATGTGGAATGCTACCTAGTATAATCTTGATCACGTAATCTAATCATGGCATGAATATTAAGACACGAGTGATTCAAAACAATAGTCTATCATTTGACATTAAGACAATAATACTTCATGCATACTAATAAAGTAATTATGTCTTCTCAAAATAACATAGCCAAAGAAAGCTCATCCCTACAAAATCATATAGTTTGGCCATGCTTTATTTTCGTCACACAAAATGCTCTCATCATGCACAACCCCGATGACAAGCCAAGCAATTGTTTCATACTTTAGCATTTTCAAACTTTTTCAACTCTCACGCAATATATGAACGCGGGCCATGGACATAGCGCTATAGATGGAATAGAATACGATGATTGAGGTTGTGTGGAGAAGACAAAAAGGGAGAAAGTCTCACATCGACGTAGCTAATCAACGGGCTATGGAGATGCCCATCAATTGATGTCAATGCGAGGAGTAGGGATAGCCATGCAATGGATGCACTAGAGCTATAAGTGTATGAAAGCTCAACTGAAACTAAGTGGGTGTGCATACAACTTGCTTGCTCATGAAGACCTAGGGCATTTGAGGAAGCCCATTGTTGGAATATACAAGCCAAGTTCTATAATGAAAATTCCCAGTAGTATATGAAAGTGATAACTCAAGATACTCTCTATATGAAGAACATGGTGCTACTCTGAAGCACAAGTGTGGTAAAAGGATAGTAACATTGCCCCTTCTCGCTTTTTCTCCCATTTTTTGTTTTTTTGTGGGCTTCTTTGGCCTATTTTTCCATTTGGGCTTCTTTGGCCTCTTTTATTTTTATTTTTAAAGTCCGGAGTCTCATCCCGACTTGTAGGGGAATCATAGTCTCCATCATCCTTTCCTCACCGGGGCAATGCTCTAATAATGATGATCATCACACTTTTATTCACGTACAACTCAATATTACAACTCGATACTAGAACAAAGATATGACTCTGTATGAATGCCTCCGGTGGTGTACCGAGATGCGCAATGATCTAGCGTGGCAAAGATATAAAAAAACGGACAAGCCATAAAAATATCATGCTAGCTATCTTACGATCATGCAAAGCAATATGACAATGAATGCTCAAGTCATGTATATGATGATGATGGAAGTTGCATGGCAATATATCTTGGAATGGCTATGGAAATGCCATAATAGGTAGATATGGTGGCTGTTTTGAGGAAGATATAAGGATGCTTATGTGTGATAGAGTGTATTGTATCACGGGGTTTGGATGCAGCGGCGAAGTTTTCACCAACTCTTGAGGTGAGAAAGGGCAATGCATGGTACCAAAGAGGCTAGCAATGATGGAAGGGTTGTAAGTGCATCTAGTGCCCCTTAGTGATTTTGGTGTATTGAGGACTTATAGGTTAAGGGACTGATGCGTTTGTGAGTGTACACAGGTCTATAAGTCTATGAGGAGTTTGATATTTACAGAGAAAGTCGACCCCTAAAAATGAAGTTCTTCAACTGAGGACTTTGTATTTCTGAATACTTTCTGAAGACTTTGAAAGTGAAGAAATTGGTGTAACCTTGAAGACTTGGTAATCATTCGAGGAACATGAAGCGTGAAGACTTTTGTTTTTATAGTTTCATTTTCTCTTTCTTGAGTCATAGGAAACACCATACTGTTAATGGGGGTCGAGGAAATATTAAGGAAAAATTTCCATGTGATGCTCAACTCAAAATCCTACACCTACCAATCCCTTCGAGTGAAGCCATTGGAAATCTCATACAGTTCAGTAATATTCTTCATTGACAGAGACGAAGTTCTTCTGGTCTCTGAGGAATTTTTTCTGACTGAGGAGTTAGGAATTCGCCAGTGCGGATTGCCTCACAGTGAGGAACATGATAGCACTGAGGATTTTGATAGTCAAAATTCCGACCGTTGCTGTGCTATGCGCCAGCTGTCCCAAAATATCTACCCACCTAACGGTCATATCAGACAAGGGCATTTATGTCTTATCATGTAGGGCTGCTCCCTAGGCTATAAATAGCCGCCCCCTTCAACCACTAGCTGGTTGGCTGCTCTAAGAGAAACTGACACTTGTCATCTAAGATCATCCCATCCTCCGAGGACTTTGAGCGAAAATCAGCAAGTGAGGAAAACCCAAACCCAACACCTACAAACCCAAAGTGATTGAGCATCACTATAGAGATTGATCTTGCGTGGATCCGACGCTTGTTTCCTTTGAAGACTATGCTTCTTCCAGACGGTTAGGCGTCAAGGTCTAGTGCATCCAAGAGGAATTGTGGATCGCCGAGTGACCGAGTTTGTGAAGGTTCGGAAGTCACCTGAAGACTTACCACGAGTGATTGGGCGAGGTCTGTGTGACCTTAGCTCAAGGAGAATATGGCGAGGACTGTGTGTCCGGGACTGGGTATCCTCGAGTTTAAATACTCAGCCGCTCCAACCAGATGTACAACTGAGATAGCAGTTGGAACTGGTCTACCAAATCATTGTCTTCATCGAGCTTACTAGTTCTATTTCCTCAACTCTTTCATTTCCTCATGTCTGTTGTTGTGTGCCTGTTCATATCCGTTTGAAGACTTTGACTGAAGACTTTCTCAATTTCCCCAGTTCAATTTCTTCATCCTGTCCATCTTCTTTCTTGTGTTATCCTGTGTTTATGTTTTCTGTACTCTGTGCTTGTCTTCATTTCATCATGATGACTATGCTTATGTTCTGTTATGTTTACTTCTGAGTACTTATTCCGTTGCGAGTAGTTCTTCACGTAGGAATTTCCTCACCAGCAAATTCCTTAGTGAAGAATTCATAAAAATCGCCTATTCACCCCCCTCTAGTCGATATAACACACTTTCAATTGGTATCAGAGCAAGGTACTCCCTTGTTTTGTGTGATTTTGGTTTAACCGCCTGGAGTTTTAGTTATGTCGACTACAGGATTGAGGAATGTATCCTGCCCCATCTTTGACGGTCATGAGTATCCTCGATGGAAGGCCATGATGAAGAAGCGACTCATGGCTATGGACAGCAAACTGTGGACCGTCACTGAGATTGGTCTTACCGATCTATGCAAGATGGCGGAGGCTGATGACATTCGCAAGTACACTCTACTCAACCACGCGAGAAGGATGTCATCTGCTCCTGTCTGTCCCAAAATCAGTTCAAGAACGTCATGCACCTCAATCACGCGAAGCTAATCTGGGACCGGCTCTTTGAGGTCTACGAAGGTCATCGTACTCGTCATGATCCTTGGTTTGAGGATTACAAGGATTCTCTCAAGGATATGACTTTCGCACCTGAATCGTCATCATCTTCACCGTGCCTTATGGTAGAGGGTGCCAAGGTAACTGAATGCTACCTTTCCGAGTCTAGTGATTTTGAATCAGGTGATGAATTTGCCCCCACCTATGTCAAACTTGCTTTCCTTGCCACTAAACAACAAAGAGCTTTGGAAAAAGTTCAATACATGCTAAATAAGAGCGATGGTATGTTGGGTGAGGAAATGGATCAGTCAAAAGCTTTGGCTGAGAGTCTTCGAGACTTCAGTCCAAGTTTGATGCCCTTCAAGATCATCATAATACTCTCTTATCCGATCATGAGAAGCTTTCTTATGAATCTCTTAAAAAAAGCAAGATCTTGAAAAGCTAAGAGTGGATTATGAAGATCTTCAGAAGGAGCGCGATTCATTACTTGCTCAACAAATCAGCGCTACTCAGGAAGAATTTGTTCCTCCATGTCTGAAGTGCATTGAACGTGAAACTGCTAATTCTTCACCTGAATGTTCAAATGCTTCTAATGCTACAAATTCTTCATCTGTCTCTGCTATCACTAATTCCTCATCTATGGACAATGCAAGTATCACTGATGATGCAGGACTGAAGGAATTGTACATGACAGGCATGTACAAAAGCCTCAAAGGGCATCAGACTCTTTGTGATGTGCTCGAAAAGCAGATCCTAAACAGAAACCCTAGGAAAGAGGGTGAGGGAGTCCCGGATTAGGGGGTGTCCAGATGACCGGACTATGACCTTTGGCCGGACTCCTGGACTATGAAGATACAGGATTGAAGATTTCGTCCCATGTTCGGATGGGACATTCCTTGGCATGGAAGGCAAGCTTGGCGATATGGATATGTAGATCTCCTCCCATTGTAACCGACTCTGTGTAACCCTAGCCCTCTCCGGTGTCTTTATAAACCGGAGGGTTTTAGTCCATAGGATGAACAACAATCATACCATAGGCTAGCTTCTAGTGTTTAGCCTCTCTGATCTCGTGGTAGATCTACTCTTGTACAACGCATACCATCAATATTAATCAAGCAGGAGTAGGGTTTTACCTCCATCGAGAGGGCCCAAACCTGGGTTAAAACATCGTGTCCCTTGTCTCCTGTTACCATCCGCCTAGATGCATAGTTCGGGACCCCCTACCCGAGATCCGCCGGTTTTGACACCGACATTGGTGCTTTCATTGAGAGTTCCTCTGTGTCGTCATCTTTAGGCCCGATGGCTCCTCCGATCATCAACGACAACGCGGTCCAGGGTGAGACTTTCCTCCCCGGACAAATCTTCGTATTCGGCGGTTTTGCACTGCGGGCCAATTCGCTTGGCCATCTGGAGCAGATCGAAAGCTACGCCCCTAGCCATCAGGTCAGATTTGGAAGTTTGAACTACACGGCTGACACCCGCGGAGACTTGATCTTCGACGGATTTGAGCCACGGCCAAGCGCGCCACACTGTCACGGTGGGCATGATCTAGCTCTGCCGCCGAACAGTGCCCAGGAGGCCACCCCGGTGTCCGCTCCAACCCTTAGTTCAGAACCGATTGCGCCAATCAAGGACGGGTGGCTGGACACCGTCTCGGGGGCTGCAATCTCCACGATGATCGAGCCGAACACCAGCCTTGTCCTTTGCAAAGCTCGTGACTCCAAGGTGCCGAACTCCTTTTTGAACTCCGAACCTTCGTGCCCCTGCCGATCGAACCCGATTGGGCGCCGATCATGGAGTTCGCCATCATGGACATCTTTCAGCACTCGCCCTTTGGCGACATTCTAAATTCACTAAAGTCTCTCTCTTTATCAGGAGAGCCCTAGCCAGACTATGGCCAGCAAGGTTGGGATGCAGACGATGGAGAAATTCAAAGCCCACCCACCACCCAATTCATAGCCACTGTCGATGATTTAACCGACATGCTCGACTTCGACTCCGAAGACATCGACGATATGGACACCGATGCAGGAGACGACCAAGACCCAGCACCTCTAGGGCACTGGAAGGCCACCTCGTCATATGACATATAAATGGTGGACACCCCAAAAGAAGGGGATGGCGACGGAACAACGGAGGATGACCCCTCCAAGAAGCAGCCTAAGCACCGGCGTCAGCGGCGCCGCTCTAAATCCCGCCAAAGCAAAAACAGCGATTCCGGCACGGGAAATAATAATACCCCGGACAGTGCCGAAGACAACCCCCTCCAGCTGGATTCAGCACAGGAGGATGGAGAGACCAGCGCTCATGAGAAAGTGACAGACAGAGAGGTAGAGGACGATAATTACATGCCTCCCTCCGAAGATGAGGCAAGCCTCGACGACAACGAATTTTTCGTGCCTGAAGATCCCGTCGAACAAGAGCGTTTCAAGCGCCGGCTTATGGCCATGGTGAGCAGCCTCAAGAAAAAACAGCAGCAGCTTAGAGCTGACCAAGACTTGCTAGCCGATAGATGGACTGAAATCCTGGCGGCCGAGGAATACGAACTCGAACGCCCCTCCAAGAGCTACCCAAACCGCAAGCTGCTACCCCGATTAGAGGAGGAAGCACCTAAACCTACATCACCAGCGCATGACGTGGCCGACCGGCCACCTTGTGGCCGTGACAGAGAGGCCTCTCGGCCATCAATTCAAGCCGCACCCTGGCGCCGCTATACCAAGGCATGGGGAAATGCGCCGGACCTGCGAGACATATTGGAGGACAAGGCAAGGCAAACAAGATCGATCTATGGATCGCGTGGGCGCCCGACGGCACGTAATGACAACCGTCATGCCAGATATGGCAAATACGGCCAGGTCAAACACAGCAGACAAAGCTCATTTGAGCTACGTCGTGATATAGCCCAGTACAGAGGCGCCGCACACCCACTATGCTTCACAGATGAAGTAATGGATCAACAAATCCCCGAGGGTTTTAAACCCGTAAATATCGAATCATATGATGGCACAACAGATCCTGCAGTATGGATCGAGGACTATCTTCTTCATATCCACATGGCCCGCGGTGATGATCTACATGCTATCACATACCTCCCACTCAAGCTTAAAGGACCAGCTCGGCATTGGCTTAACGGCTTGCCATCATAGTCAATTGGTTGCTGGGAGGACCTGGAAGCCGCATTCGTCGACATATTCCAGGGCACCTATGTGCGACCACCAGACGTCGATGACCTAAGCCACATCATTCAGTAGCTAGATGAATCGGCCAGACAATTCTGGACACGGTTCCTAACCAAGAAAAATCAAATAGTCGACTGTCCGGACGCGGAGGCCCTCGCAGCCTTCAAACATAACATCCGTGACGAATGGCTTGCCTGGCACCTAGGACAGGAAAAGCCAAAATCCATGGCAGCCCTCACAACACTCATGACCCGCTTTTGCGTGGGAGAAGACAGCTGGCTAGCTCGTAGTAATAACATGACCAAGAGCCCTGGTAATTCGGATACCAAGGACAACAATGGCAGGTCGCGTCGCAACAAACACAAGCGCCACATTAACGGTGACAATGCAGAGGATACAACAATTAATGCCAGATTCCGAGGCCCTAAACCCGGTCAGCGGAAAAAGCCATTCAAAAGAAGTACTCCGGGCCCGTCCAATTTGGAATGAATACTCGATCGCTTGTGCCAGACACACGGCACCCCCGAAAAACTAGCCAATCACACCAACAGGGATTGTTGGGTGTTCAAGCAGGCAGGCAAGTTAAGCGCCAAAAACAGAGACAAGGGGCTGCATAGCGAGGACGAGGAGGAGCCCCGGGCGCCGAACAATAGGGGACATAATGGCTTTCCCCCACAAGTGCGGACGGTGAACATGATATACGCAACCCACATCCCTAAAAGGGAACGGAAGCATGCACTTAGGGATGTATATGCGTTGGAGCTAGTCGCCCCAAAGTTCAACCCATGGTCCTCCTGCCCGATCACTTTCGATCAAAGGGACCACCCCACTAGCATCCGCCACGGCGGATTCGCGGCATTGGTTCTAGACCCAATCATTGACGGATTTCACCTCACTAGAGTCGTTATGGACGGCGGCAGTAGCCTGAACCTGCTTTATCAGGATACAGTGCGAAAAATGGGCATAGATCCCTCAAGGATTAAACCCACAAAGACGACCTTTAAAGGCATCATACCAGGTGTAGAGGCCAACTGTACAGGCTCAGTTACACTGGAAGTGGTCTTCGGATCCCCGGATAATTTCCGAAGAGAGGAGTTAATCTTCGACATAGTCCTGTTCCGTAGTGGCTATCACGCCCTGCTCGGACGAACCGCATTTGCAAAGTTCAATGCGATGCTGCACTATGCATACCTCAAGCTCAAGATGCCAGGCCCTCGAGGAGTCATTACAGTCAACGGAAACACCAAACGCTCTCTCCGAACGGAGGAGCATACGGCGGCCCTAGCGGCAGAAGTACAAAGTAGCCTCTCAAGGCAGTTCTCCAGTCCGGCTATTAAACATACGGACACCATCAAGCGCGCCCGGAATAACCTACAAATAGACCGTATGGCACGTTCCGAGCAAGCGTAGCAGTGCGGCCCCAACCGCAGCCCTTGGGAAATTGTGAAACCAGTGTTACGCGTACATAATTACGCTCTGGAAGTACCATGGGCATAAAGGGAGGGCCACAACCACGACACGCCCAACATGCGGCTCAACCGCACTAGGGGCTCCAATTTTTGTCATTTCTTTTTTCTTACTTTCAGGACTCCACTATCCGGAAGGCCTATCCAGCAGTACAATCGCCGAACACACGATGCAACAGCCAGGGAAGCAGCAAGCTACGTCGAATGTTCAGGTGGTCTCTATAACGAGCTAAATACCTGTCTTACATAAAGTCTCGCAGCTTGCCCGTGGAGTGGGACATGTCAAACAATCCCATCTCTTGCTTATTGCACTATTTGTATTGTTCTTCTTTTACAGCAGCCTTTTAATAAACAATACATAGCTCTTGTCTATTATTGCATTCATTTTTTTCTTTAAATATGTTCAGTTATGACATTACGCAACCGCACACTTTGGTACGGCTAATACACCAGAGGCTTAAGTACCCCAGAATATGGTGTGAGAAGTCCGAACACTTTCGTGAGTGCGGCACCCCGAACTTATAACATTATATGCATCGGCTCTGAATCATGTCTTGGGTCAATAGTTGGGTTTGCCCGGCTCCCATGTTTTGGTACCTTACGTTCCGTTATATCGGCTAAGGTAGCGCTGGGAGAACTACTGCGATTGTGCCCCAGTTGAGCTGGGTTAAGCACCTCAGTAGAGAAAGCTAAAACTGACTGTCATGATAGGGCGAGAGCCGGTCGCTGTTCGAGAGGTTTTCGAGTCCCTAAAGACTTATGCCACTTAGAGTGAGGAGCTGGCTTTGTCCGGCCTAGGTGTGGATAGCGCCCCGAACTCGATCTTCCGAATACTAGGGGCTTCGCCCAAATTTAAAATTATAGAATTCTATGGCTAAGTGAGAGTAATAAAGCATTATAGTCTGATTGCCTTGTTTGTTGTGCTGAGCGCCTCCCTCAAAGGACCCAAGAATGTGAACAAGAGCGCTCAGGTTTATCCCGAACACCCCAGCACTCGTGGCATGGGGGCAGAAGCCAACGACTCGCATCTCTCAGATTTAATAAACGGCCGCACAGAAGGTAATATTTTAAATTCAAAAAGCATTGCTCAGTGCATATGAACAAGTTTTCAGCGCACAGGATAAACACGAGCGAGTTTACTCAAACATTAAATCCTTGGAACATTCATTCGCCACAAGGCGGGCACCCTTCAGGACGCCCTCATAATACATCTCGGGCCTGCGATGCTCCTTCCCCTCCGGTGGCCCATCTGTCACCAGCTTCTCAGCATCCAGCTTGCACTACTAGAAAAAGGCCTACTAATGGCGCACCGGTTTGGCCTACTAATGGCGCACTACCGGTGCGCCATTAGTACCACGCCACTAGTATTTTTTACTAATGGCGCGCCTGTGGTGCGCCATTAGTATCTGGTATACTAATGGCGCACTGCTGGTGCGCCATTAGAATAGCCCACGGTGCGCCATTAGTGTCTGGTATACTAATGGCGCACCACATAGAAGTGCGCCATTAGTAACAATATTTTTTCAAAAAAAAATTCATATTTTTTTTTAATTTTTTTTTCAATTTTTTTTTCGTTTTTTCTTAATCTCAGTTCACTGCTGGTGCGCCATTAGAATAGCCCATGGTGCGCCATTAGTATCTGGTATACTAATGGCGCACCACATAGAAGTGCGCCATTAGTAACAATATTTTTTCAATTTTTTTTAATTTTTTTTCGTTTTTTTTTGTTAATCTCAGTTCACTATGGCTTAATCTCGGGTCAATATGCTTAATCTCAGGTCAAATCACACTCCGTGGTCAAACTTCCCGAAAGGTCACCCATCCTCACACTACTCCAGCCTTAATTTTTCCCTTTTTTTTTGTTAATCTTAGTTCACTATGGCTTAATCTCGGGTCAATATGCTTAATCTCAGGTCAAATCGCACTCCGTGGTCAAACTTCCCGAAAGGTCACCCATCCTCACAATACTCCAGCCCAAGCATGCTTAACTTCAGAGTTCTATCCAACCCCAGCAACAGCTCACTTCACAGGCACTTGTTGATATATCTAGCATATCAATCCTATTATACCTTGTTGATGTCTAGGACTTTGTTCATGTTCATGACTATGATGAAATTTTGAAAAATATTTCAAACTGCCCGGTCATATTACGTATCATTTTTTGAAAAAAAATTCAAAAAACAATTCAAAACCAATTTTTTTTGTTACTAGTGGCGCACCACATCCATGGTGCGCCACTAGTAAGTTTGAATTATTTTGAATTTTTTTGCCTCTAGATCTTGAAAGCTCCGTAACTTGTTTCTATTAGGTTTTTGGGGATTTTGAAAATGTTTAACGGGGCTCCCCCGGTTAAATTTGAATGTAACTTTTCGTTTAGATGATTTTTCATATAAAAAACTTTTTCATCCGAGTTCGTATGCAAAAGTTATGCCCATTTTACAAATTTCCAGAGAGATTTTGCAAATAAAGTCGAAATTCATATTTGTAAATTTTCCCAACAACTAGACCAATCACATGGGAAACTTATTTTCTTCTATTTTTTTGACATTTCCATCATTTTCTTTTATTTTTTTTCAAACTGAAAAGGCGATCCACAGGGGGGGTGCATTCGGTGTTGCGGCAAGTTAGTAATGGCACACCGTGGGGTAGTGCGCCATTACTAGTTAAACTAGTAATGGCGCACCACACCCACAGTGCGCCATTACTAGTTTAAAAAAAATAAAAAAAATTGATATTTTTTTGAATTTGTTTTTGAAAAAAACTTAGTACTCGCGCACTAGTGGACAGTGCGCCATTACTAGTTAAAACTAGTAATGGCGCACTGAGACATGGTGCGCCATTAGTAACAAATATTTTTTATTTTTTATTTTTACTTTTTTTTTTCAAAACTACTAATGGCGCACGGCGGATGTGGTGCGCCATTACTATGTCAACTAGTAATGGCGCACTATACAACGGTGCGCCATTAGTAACAATTTTTTTTTCAAAACTACTAATGGCGCACCAGGCACCAGGTGCGCCTTTAGTAATATATTACTAATGGCGCACCGAGACATGGTGCGCCATTAGAATATAGGAATGGCGCACCACATCACAGGTGCGCCATTAGTGGCCATTCCATCTATAGCCCTTTTTGTAGTAGTGTTGCCCCAGTGTACCTTAGCACAAGCAAGGGCCCTACGGGCGCCTTCGATGCATACGGAGCGCTTGATGACTTCAAGACGTGGACAGGCATCCACCAGCCGCCTCACCAGCCCAAAGTAGCTCCCGGCCACGACCTCGCCAGGCCATAGCCGGACTATAAGGCCCTTCATGGCCTGTTCGGCTACCTTATGGAGCTCGACCAACTGCTTCAGCTGGTCGCTCAAGGGCACCGGGTGTCCGGCCTCAGCATACTGGGACCAGAACACCTTCTCCGTCGAGCTCCCTTCCTCGGCTCGGTAGAATGCGGCAGCATCGGACACATTGCAGGGCATATCTGCGAATGCTCCTGGAGAGCTCCGGATTCAGGTAAGTAACAAGTAACTTACTTTCACGTGCTTGCTTTGCATAAAGAATGCCTTACCCACCGCTATCTTCTTCATCGCCTCAATTCCCCTGGAGGGCTTTTGGGCTTCGGCCTTGGCGGATTTGGCGCTCTCAAGGGCCGAGGCAAGCTCGGACTCTCGAGCCTACGAGTCAAGCTCCAATCTCTCGTGTTTCCTCACAAGTGTATGGAGCTCTTGCCGCACCTCCGCCACCTGCGCCTCCTACTTTTCTCGCTCGGTGCACTCCACGGCCGCATTGTCTTCGGCCTTGGACAATGCTTCCTTCAGGGCCGCCACCTCGGTTGTGGCCCCTGTAACACTAACGTTGGTCCTGTCATTTTTTGCAACCAAGTATTTTTTTATATACTAACATCAGGTACTACTTACCTTCTTTGTCCTCGAGCTACTTCTTGGCAAGGCCGAGCTCGTTCTCGGACCACTCGAGGCTCTACTTCAATGCATCGACCTTCACAGTCAGTGCGGCAGAGGTCAGCAGCGCAACCTACATTCCCATATTGACATATTTATGTTCGACTCCTGCGTATATCTTTTTAGATCCTCAGTCCGGCTTTTCTTCCCGAACACCAAACTGAGCATCAGGGGCTACTGTCTATGCGGTAATATTTTTACATATCTTAATACATACCTCGAAGCCTGTTAGAAGGCTGGCAGAGGCTTCTGTCAGCCCACTCTTGGCGGACTGAACCTTCTTGACCACCGCACTCATAATAGTGTGCTGCTCCTCGTCGATGGAGGCGCCTTTAAGCACCTCCAGCAAATTGTCTGATGCCTTCGGTTGGACGGGGTTCACCGGCGCTGTAGGCTTGCCCTTCTTACGAGGGGGCCGCCTGCCGGACTCCGGAACCACTGAAGGTTCCAGTGCGGCGTCCGGTCCAGGGCCGGACGTAGAGCCCTTTGGTGTTTTATCCCCTTGGCGCCTGGAATCCGGAAGGTCGCCTTGCGGCGCCTCCGGGGCTACCTCCTCCTAGCTCGTCCCCTTTTGGGACTCCACTTCAGCGTCATCTGTAGGGCGGGGGGAAGTAGCAGTTGGAAGTGAAAGACTGTTCACATCCGATGAATCCAGGGATCCGCTCGACGAAGCGTCGAGCTGGGCCTTGGGCGGACTGCATGATTATGTTCGGCGTTAGAAGATATTGTGCCGTAAAGGAACACCATGAGTTATTATGATATCTGGATACTTATGATTTTGCCAGGGGCTTGGCCCTGGATGGCCACTCCTCTTCGCCGCCGTCGGCGTTGGTGGAGTAGTCCGGGAGAAGGGTTTTTCCCTTCTTGGACCCTCCTCCCCCCTAGTCGGGGTGGCCTTCCTTTTCTTTCCTCCCCCCGTTGGAGGGGGAGAGGCCTCTTCTTCCTCCTCCTCGCCTTCGTGGGAGGAGCGTGCTTCGGAGTCCTCGGACGAGGAATCCGACACTACCAGGCGCCGGGAACTCTTTCGAGTTCCCGTGGCCTTCTTCTTGGCCTTCTTCTCCGGCACCACGTGAGGTGCCGGGACCAGCAGCTTTGCCAAGCGGGCATCTGCCGGACCTTCGGGCAAAGGAGTCAGACAGTCGATCTGTCCAGACTTCTTCTGCCAGTCCTGTCGAAGGAACGGGAGCTTAGATCCCGCATAGAGTCAAACTATGAAAAACAAATATCCTGTGATGGGCAAAATAAACTTACCACGCTGGCTTGACGCTTTGTGCAGAATCTGCAATCCTCGGCAGTGGGAGGGTGAACCTCGGAGCCCTTGAATAGCACCTTCCAGGCCTCTTCGTGCGTTGTGTCAAAAAGCCTGGACAAAGTTTGGTGTTGGGACGGGTCGAATTCCCACAGGTTAAAAGCCCGTCGATGACACGGGAGGATGCGGCGGAAGAGCATGACCTGGACTACGGTGACGAGTTTAACCTTCTTGTCCATCAGGTTTTGGACGCAGGTTTGGAGTCCGGTCACCTCTTCCGAATTACCCCACGACAGGCCCGTCTCTTTCCAAGAGGTGAGCCGTGTGGGGATGCCAGATCGGAATTCGGGGGCCGCTGCCCATTCAGGGTCACACGGGTCGGTGACGTAGAACCACCCCGATTGCCACCCCTTGACGGTTTCCACAAAGGAACCCTCAAACCATGTGACATTGGGCATTTTGCTCACCATGGCGCCTCCACATTCCGCTTTCCGGCCACCAACTACCTTTGGCTTGACATTGAAGGTCTTTAGCCATAAGCCGAAGTGGGGCTTAATGCGGAGGAAGGCCTCGCACACGACGATAAACGCCGAGATGTTGAGGATGAAGTTCGGGGCCAGATCATGGAAGTCCAGGCCGTAGTAGAACATGAGCCCCCGGACAAATGGGTGGAGTGGGAAGCCCAGTACGTGGAGGAAATGGGGGAGGAACACCACCCTCTCATGGGGCCTAGGGGTGGGGATGAGCTGCCCCTCATCTGGGAGTCGGTGCGTGATGTCGTTGGACAAGTATCCGGCCTTCCTCAACTTTTTGATGTGCCCCTCCGTGACGGAGGAGGCCATCCACCTGCCTCCCGCTCCGGACATGACTGGAGAAGGTTGAGGTGGGAAGTGCGGGCTGGGGCGCTGGAGCTCGAGTGCGCGGAGATGGATAAGCAAAGGAGGAAGAAGGCGTAAATGGAAAGAGTGGATCCTTATCCCCTTATATGGGCGGACGAAGATATGTACCCCCACCAGCCTGGTAAAACTCGCATATCTCCCAAGCGCCATGATTAATGGTGCGGTTGGGTTACCCACACCCGTATTGATGAGAATCCCAGAATAAGGGGACACGATCTCTGCTTTGACAAGACGTGCCAAGGAAACCGCCTCGCTAAACGCGCTGAGGTAGGACAGTAAAACGATTCGAATGAAGGCTTGGCCGTGGCGTGATGTCACGCTACGGAATATGTCAGCAGATTAGATTTGTTCAAATGTTATTCTCTCTACGGTGGTATGTGGAACTTATTTTGCAGAGCCGGACACTATCCTTGTGTTCAACATCTTCTATGAAGTATTCGGAGGAGGAACCCGCCTTGCAATGCCGAAGATAATTGGCACGCCGGACTCGTCATCATTGAAGCCTGGTTCAGGGGCTACTGAGGGAGTCCCGGATTAGGGGGTGTCCG
The DNA here is from genome assembly GCF_018294505.1 of Triticum aestivum. NCBI lineage: Eukaryota > Viridiplantae > Streptophyta > Magnoliopsida > Poales > Poaceae > Triticum > Triticum aestivum. The sequence continues at coordinate 577,385,775 of NC_057810.1, forward strand.
GATGACCGAACTATGACCTTTGGCCGGACTCCTGGACTATGAAGATACAAGATTGAAGACTTCGTCCCGTGTCCGGATGGGACATTCCTTGGCGTGGAAGGCAAGCTTGGGGATACGGATATGTAGATCTCCTCCCATTGTAACCGGCTCTATGTAACCCTAGCCCTCTCCGGTGTCTATATAAACTGAAGGGTTTTAGTCCATAGGACGAACAACAATCATACCATAGGCTAGCTTCTAGGGTTTAGCCTCTCTGATCTCGTGGTAGATCAACTCTTGTACTACCCATATCATGAATATTAATCAAGCAGGAGTAGGTTTTACCTCCATCGAGAGGGCCCGAACCTGGGTAAAAACATCATGTCCCTTGTCTCGTGTTACCATCTGCCTAGACGCATAGTTCGGGACCCCCTACCCGAGATCCGTCGGTTTTGACACCGACAGAGGGTATTGCCATTGAGAGGAAACTCAATGCCGATGGAACATATTGGAAGCCTGAGCAGTACCCCAAAACCTCATGGGTTGCTGCAAAGGGACCTCCAGTTGATCCATCTAACTTATCTGGCTTTACATGTGAATCTCCTCATTCTTCTGATGAGTCATTTGACTCTAACTATAAACTGTTCAAAAATCAGAATGGTGAAGTATTTGCTAGATATGTCGGGACTAACTGCAGGAACGGTTCTCGTATGAAGAAAATATGGGTTCCCAAAAGTTTCCTTGGAAGTCTTCAGGTGAATGTACGCATGACACCACCTATGAAGAATAGGAACTCCAGATCAAATTCTTCATATGAACCAAATTCTTCATATGGATCCAAGTCCTCATATGGACCAAATTCCTCATGTGGATGAAATTCCTCAAAAGGATCAAAGTCCTCATATGATCATCTTCGTGATAACCCTTCTTGAGGGAGTCCTGGATTAGGGGGTATTCGGATGGCCGGACTATAACCTTTGGCCGGACTCCTGGACTATGAAGATACAAGATTGAAGACTTCGTCCCGTGTCCGGATGGGACTTTCCTTGGCGTGGAAGGCAAGCTTGGCGATACGATGTGAAGATCTCCTCCCATTGTAACTGACTCTGTGTAACCCTAGCCCTCTCCGGTGTCTATATAAACCGGAGAGTTTTAGTCCGTAGGACGAACAACAATCATACCATAGGCTAGCTTCTAGGGTTTAGCCTCTTTGATCTCGTGGTAGATCAACTCTTGTACTACCCATATCATCAATATTAATCAAGCAGGAGTAGGGTTTTACCTCCACCGAGAGGGCCCGAACTTGGGTAAAAACGTCGTGTCCCTTGTCTCCTGTTACCATCCGCCCAGACACATAGTTCTGGACCCCCTACCCGAGATCCGCCGGTTTTGACACCGACTTTGGTGCTTTCATTGAGAGTTCCTCTATGTCATCACCTTTAGGCCCGATGGCTTCTTCGATCATCAACCACAACGCGGTCCAGGGTGAGACTTTTCTCCCCGGACAGATCTTCGTATTCGGCGGCTTCGCACTGCGGGCCAACTCGCTTGGCCATCTGGAGCAGATAGAAAGCTACGACCCTGGCCATTAGGTCAGGTTTGGAAGCTTAAACTACATGGCCGACATCCTCGGGGACTTGATCTTCGACGGATTCGAGCCACGGCCGAGCGTGCCACACTATCCCGATGGGCATGATCTAACTCTGCCGCCGGATAGCGCCCAGAGTGCCGCTCAGGTGTCCTCTCCGACCATTAGCTCGGAGCCGACCGCGCTGGTCGGGGACGGACGGTTGGACGCCGCCCCAGGAGCCGCAATCTCTACGGCGATAGAGCCAAATACCAGCCTAGTCCTTTGCAAGGCCCGTGACTCCAAGGTGCCGGACTCTGTTCCGGACTCCGAATCTTCTGCACCCCTTCCGATCGAACCCGATTGGGCTCCGGTCATGGAGTTCACCGTCGCGGACGTGTTTCAACACTCGCCCTTTGGCGATATCCTGAAATCCCTAAAGTCTCTCTCTTTGTTAGGAGAGCCCTGGCCGGACTATGGTCAGCAGGGTTGGGATGCAGACGACGAAGAAATTCGAAACCCACCAACCACCCACTTTGTAGCCACTATCGACGATCTAACCGACATGCTCGACTTCGACTCCGAAGACATCGACGGTATGGACGCCGATGAAGGAGACGACCAAGAAGAAGCACCTATAGGGCACTGGAAGGCCACCTCGTCATATGACATATACATGGTGGACACCCCCAAAGCAGGGGATGGCGACGAAAAAGTGGAGGACGACCCCTCCAAGAAGCAACCCAAGCGCCAACGTCAGCGGCGCCACTCTAAATCCCGCCAAAGCAAGAACGGCGAAGCCGGCACTGGAGACGTCAACACCCCGGACAGTGCTGAAGACATTCCCCTCCAGCAGGATTCAGCGCAGGAGGACAAAGGAGCCAGCCCTCATGAGAGAGCGGCCACAAGAGAGGTCGAGGACGACAATTATATGCCTCCCCCCGAAGACGAGGCAAGCCTCGATGACGACGAATTCGTCATGCCAGAGGACCCCGTCAAACAAGAGCGTTTCAAACGCGGGCTTATGACCACGACAAGCAGCCTCAAGAAAAAAAGCAGCAGCTTAGAGCTGACCAAGACCTGCTAGCCGACAGATGGACTGAAGTCCTGGCGCCGAAGAGTATAAACTCGAACGCCCCTCCAAGAGTTACCCAAAGCGCAGGCTGCTACTCCAACTAGAGGAGGAAGCAACTAAACCTACATCACCAGCGTATGATGCGCCCGATCGGCCACCTCGTGGCCGCGATAGAGAGGCCCTTCGGCCCTCAATCCAAGCCACACCCCGGCGCCGCTCTAAGAATACCAGAGCACGGGGAAACGCAACAGACCTGCGAGACATATTGGAGGATAAGGCAAGGCAAACAAGATCGATCTACGGATCGCGTGGGCGCCCCACATCACGTGACGGTAACCGTCACACCGGATATGATAAATACGGCCAGGCTGAATACAACAGACCAAGCTCATCCGAGCTGCGTCGCGATATAGCCCAGTACAGGGGCGCCGCACACCCACTATGCTTCACAGACGAAGTACTGGATCATCAAATCCCCGAGGGTTTTAAACCCGTAAACATCGAATCATACGATGGCACAACTGATCCCGCGGTATGGATCGAGGATTATCTCCTTCATATCCACATGGCCCGTGGTGATGATCTACACGCCATCAAATACCTCCCGCTCAAGCTTAAAGGACCAACTCGACATTGGCTTAACAGCCTGCCAGCAGAGTCAATTAGTTGCTGGGAGGACCTGGAATCTGCATTCCTTGACAACTTCCAGGGCACTTATGTGCGGCCACCAGATGCCGATGACCTAAGCCACATAATCCAGCAGCCAGAGGAATTGGCCAGGCAATTCTAGACACGGTTCCTAACCAAGAAAAATCAAATAGTCGACTGTCCGGAAGCCGAGGCCCTTGCAGCCTTCAGGTACAACATCCGCGACGAATGGCTTGCCCGGCACCTAGGACAGGAAAAGCCGAAATCTATGGCAGCCCTCACGACACTCATGACCCGCTTCTGCACGGGTGAAGACAGCTGGCTAGCTCGTAGCAATAACATAACCAAGAGCCCTGGCAATTCGGATACCAAGGACAACAATGGTAGGTCACGTTGCAACAAGCACAAGCGCCGCATTAACAGCGACAATACTGAGGATACGACAGTCAATGCCGGATTCAGAGGCTCTAAACCCGGTCAGCGGAAGAAGCCATTCAAAAGAAACTCTCCGGGCCCATCCAGCTTAGACCGGATACTCGATCGCTCGTGCCAGATACACGGCACCGCCGAACAACCAGCCAACCACACAAACAGGGATTGTTGGGTGTTCAAGCAGGCAGGCAAGTTAAGTGCCAAAACCAGAGACAAGGGGCTGCGTAGCGATGACGAGGAGGAGCCCCGGCCGCCGAACAATAGAGGACAGAAGGGATCCCCCCCGCAAGTGCGGACGGTGAACATGATATACGCAACCCACATCCCCAAAAGGGAGCAGAAGCGTGCTCTCAAGGATGTCTATGCGTTGGAGCCAGTCGCCCCAAAGTTCAACCAATGGTCCTCTTGCCCGATCACTTTTGATCGAAGGGACCACCCCACTAGCATCCGTCACGGCGGATTCGCCGCATTGGTCCTAGACACAATCATTGACGGATTTCACCTCACCAGAGTCCTCATGGACGGCAGCAGTAGCCTGAACCTGCTTTATCAGGATACAGTGCGAAAATGGGTATAGATCCCTCAAGGATTAAACCCACAAAGACAACCTTTAAAGGCGTCATACCAGGTGTAGAAGCCAGCTGTACAGGCTCGGTTACACTCGAAGTGGTCTTCGGATCCCTGGATAATTTCCGAAGCGAAGAGTTAATCTTCGACATAGTCCCATTCCGCAGTGGCTATCACGCCCTGCTCGGACGAACCGCATTTGCAAAATTCAATGCGGTGCCGCACTACGCATATCTCAAGCTCAAAATGCCAGGCCCTCACGGAGTGATCACGGTAAATGGAAACACCGAACGCTCTCTCCGAACGTCAAGCGTGCCCGAAGCAACCTACAACAAAGCCGACTGGCGTGTTCCGAGCAAGCATAGCAGTGTGGCACCAACCCCAGCCCCCGCCAGACGGTGATAAAGGTATCACGCGTACATAATTACGCTTTGAAAACACCATGGGCACAAGGGGAGGGGCGCAACTATGACATGCCCAGAATGCGGCTCAACCGCACTTAGGGGCTCCCTATTCTGCCATTTCTTTTTTATATACTTTCAGGACTCAACTAGTTGGAGGGCCTGTCCGGCAATACACTCGCCGAACACGATGCAACAGCCAGGGCAAGAACAAGCCGCGTCGAATGTCCAGGTGGTCTCTATAACGAGTTAAATACCTGTTTTTACTTAAAGTTCCGCAGCTTGCCCCTGGAGGGGGACATGTCAAATAATCCCACCTCTTGCTTATCGCACTATTTGTATCGTTCTGCTTTCATAGCAGCCCTTTTTAATAAACAAGACATAGCTCTTATCTATTATTGTGTTCATCTATTTTTATACATATATGTTCAGTCATGACATTATGCAACCGTACACTTTGGTACGGCCAATACACCAGGGGCTTAAGCACCCCATAACGTGGTGTGAGAAGACCGAACACTCTTCTGAGTGCGGCACCCTGAACTTATAGCACTATATGCATCGGCTCTGAATCATTTCTTGGGTCAATAGTTGGGTTTGCCCGGCTCCCATGTTTTGGTACCTTACGTTCCACAATGTTGGCTAAGGTAGCGCTTGGAGAACTACTGCGATTGTGCCCCAGTTGAGATGGGTTAACACCTCAGTAGAGAAAGCTAAAACTGACCGTCATGATAGTGCGAGAGACCGGTCGCTGTTCGCGAGGTTTTTCGAGTCCTTAAAGACTTATGCCGCTTAGAGCGAGGAGCCGGATTTATCTAGCCTAGGCGTGGATAGCGCCACGAACTCGGTGTTCCGAATACTAGGGGCTTCGCCGAAATTTAAAATTATAGAATTCTATGGCTAAGTGAGAGTGATAAAGCATTATAAGTCCGATGGCCTGGTTCGTTGTGCTGAGCGCCTCCCTAGATGGACCCAAGAATGGGAACAAGAGCGCTCAGGTTTATCCCGAACACCCCAGCACTCATGGCATGGGGGTAGAAGCCGACGACTTGCATCTCTCAGATTTGATAAACGGCCGCACATAAGGTAATATTTTAAATTAACAAAGCGTTGCTTAACGCATATGAACAAAGTTTTCAGCGTACATGATAACAGATGTGAGTCTACTCAAAAATTACATCTTTGGAGCATTCACCCGCTATAAGGCGGACACCCTTCAGGACGACCTTATAATACATCTCGGGCGTGCGATGCTCCTTGCCCGGCGGTGGCGCGTCCGTCAAAAGCTTCTCCGCGTCCAGCTTGCCCCAATGCACTTTAGCACGGGCAAGGGCCCGACGGGCACCTTCAATACAGACGGAGCGCCTGATGACCTCAATCCATGGACACGCGTCCACCAGCCGCCGCACCAGACCGAAGTAGCTCCCAGGCATGGCTTCCCTAGGCCACATCCAAACTATGAGGCCCTTCATGGCCTGTTCGGCCACCTTGTGGAGCTCGACCAGCTGCTTCAGCTGGTCGCTCAGGGGCACCGGATGTTCGCCCTCAGCATACTGAGACCAGAACACCTTTTTTGTCGAGCTCCCCTCCTCGGCTCGGTAGAATGCGGCAGCATCAGACACACTATGGGGCAGATCGCGAACGCTCCTGGAGAGCTCCGGATTCAGGTAAGTAACAGATAATTTACTTTTATATTCTTGCTTTGCATAAAGAATGCCTTACCCGCCGCTATCCTCTTCATCGCCTCGATCTCCTGGAGGGCCTTCTGGGCTTCGGTCTTAGCGGTCTTGGCACTCTCAAGAGCCAAGGCGAGCTCGGACTCTCGAGTCTTCGAGTCACGCTCCAACCTCTCGTGTTTTTCCACGAGAGCCTGGAGCTCTTGCCGCACCTCCGCCACCCGCGCCTCTTGCTTCTCTCGCTCGGTGCGCTCCAAGGCTGCACTATTTTCGGCCTTCGACACCGCTTCCTTCAGGGTCGCCACCTCGGCCGTGGCCCCTACATCATTTACGTTGGTCCTGTCATTATTTGCAACCAAGTATTTCTATATACATTCACATACGGTATTACATACCCTCCTTGTCCTCGAGCTGCTTCTTGGCATGGCCGAGCTCGTTCTCGGACCGCTCGAGGCTCTCCTTCAATATATTGACCTCCACAGTCAGTGCGGCAGAGGTCAGCAGCGCAGCCTACATTCCCATATTGACATATTTATGTTAGACTCCTGCGTATATCTTTTTAAGATCCTCAGCTCGGCTTTTTCTTTCCGAACACCGAACTGAGCATCACGGGCTACTGTCTATGCGGTAACATTTTCACATGTTTTGAACACATACCTCAATGCCTGTTAACAGACTTGTGTAGGCTTCTGTCAGCCCGCTCTTGGTGGACTGAACCTTTTGAATCACCGCACTCATAACAGTGTGTCGCTCCTCGTCGATGGAGGCGCCGTTAAGCGCCTCCAGCAAATCGTCCGGTGCCTCCGGTTGGACGGAGGGCGCTTGCGTAGTAGACGTGCCCTTCTGGTGAAGGCGCTGCCTACCGGTCTCGGGAACCGTTGATGGTTCCGGAGCAGTGTCTGGCCCAGGGCCGGACTTAGATCCCTCTGGGGCTTTACCCCCTTTGGGCCTGAAGTCCAGGAGGTCGCCTTGCGGCGCCTCCAGGACCACCTCCTCCTGGTTCGGTCCCTTTTGGGACTCCACCTCGGCGTCGTTCGTAGGGAGAGGGGAGGAGGCCGTCGGAAGTGAAGCGCTGTGTACATCCGACGAATTCAGGGAGCCGCTCAATGAATCACCGAGCTAAGCTTTGGGCGGACTGCATAATTGAATTCGGCGTTAGAGGTTACCGAATAATAGAGGAGCACCAAAAGTTATTCGGGTATCCGGACACTTACGATTTTGCCAGGGGCTTGACCCTGGATGACCATTCCTCCCCGCCGTCTTCGGCATCGGAGGCGTAGTCCTGCAGAAGGATCTTCCCCTTCTTGGACCCTCCGGCCTCCCCAGTTGGGGCGGCCTTCCTTTTCTTTCCTCCCCTCGTTGGAGGGGGAGAGGCTTCTTCTTCTTCTTCCTCCTCCTCGTCTTCAGAGGCAGAAGGTGCTTCGGGGTTGTCGGGCGATGAATCCGACACCACTAAGCGCTGGGAGCTCTTCCGAGTCCCCGTGGCCTTCTTCTTGGCCTTCTTCTCCGGCACCACGTGAGGTGCCGGAACCAGTAGCCCCGTCAATCAGGCGTCCGTTGGGTCTTCTGGTAAAGGCGCCGGACAGATAACCTGCCCGGACTTCTTCAACCAGTCCTGTCAAAGGTAGGGGAGTTTAGATCCCGCATAGAGTCAGACTGTGAAAGACAAGAGTCCCGTAAAGGGTAGAATAGCTTACCTCGTTGGCCTGACGCCGCGAGCTGAATCCGCGATCTTCGGTAGCGGATGCGGGGGCCTCGGCGCCCTTAAACAACACCTTCCAGGCATCTTCGTACGTGGTGTCGAAGAGCCCGCTCAAGGTTTGGTGTTGTGCCGGATCAAACTCCCACAATTTGAAGGCCCGTTGTTGGCATGGGAGGATCCGGCGGATAAGCATGACATGGACTATGTTGACAAGCTTGAGGTTCTTGTTCACCAGCTTTTGGACGCAGGTTTGGAGTCCGGTCAGCTCTTCCGAATCTCCCCACATTAAGCCCGTCTCTTTCCAGGAGGTGAGCCGTGTGGGAAAGCCGGATCGGAATTCGGGGGCCGCCGCCCATTTGGGGTCGCGCGGCTCGGTGATGTAGAACCACCCCGATTGCCACCCTTTTATTGTCTCCACAAAGGAGCCCTCGAGCCATAGGACGTTGGCCATCCGGCCCACCATGGCACCTCCGCACTCTGCTTGGCGGCCTCCCTCTACTTTCTGCTTGACACTAAAAGTCTTCAGCCATAAGCCGAAGTGGGGCCGAATGCAGAGGAAGGCCTCACACACGACGATAAACGCCGATATGTTGAGGATGAAGTTCGGGGCCAGATCGTGGAAGTCCAGGCCATAGTAGAACATGAGCCCCCGGACGAACGAGTGAAGAGGAAAGCCCAGACCGCGGAGGAAATGGGGGAGAAAACAACCCTCTCATGGGGCCTGGGGGTGGGTATGAGTTGCCCCACATCTGCAAGCCGGTGCGCGATGTCGTCAGACAAGTATCCGGCCTTCCTCAACTTTTTGATTTGCCCCTCCGTGATGGAGGAGGCCATCCATCTACCTCCCGCTCCGAACATGATTGGAGTAGGTTGAGGTGGGAAGTGCGGGCTTGGGCGTTGGAGCTCGAGCACGCAGGGACGGATAAGCAAAGGAGGAAGAAGGCGTAAATGGAAAGGGTAGATCCTTATCCCCTTATATGGGCGGCCGAAACTACGAGCCCCCACCGGCCTAATAAAACTCGCTTATTTCCCAAGCGCCGCGGTTAATGGCGCGGTTGGGTTACCCACGCCCGTATTGATGAGAATCCCAAAATAAGGGGACACGATCTCTGCTTTGACAAGACGTGCCAAGGAAACCGCCTCGCTAAACGTGTTGAGGTGGAACAGTAAAACGGGCTGGCCGTGGCATAATGTCAGGCTGCGGAATACGTCAGCAAATTAGATTTGTGCAGATATTATTCTCTCTACGGTGGTATGTGGAACTTATTTTTGCAGAGCCGGCCACTATCCTTGTGTTCAACATCTTCTATGAAGTATTCGGAGGAGGAACCCGCCTTGCAATGCCGAAGACAATTTGCGCGCCAGACTTGTCGTCATTGAAGCCTGGTTCAGGGGCTACTGAGGGAGTCCTGGATTAGGGGGTGTCCGGATGGCCAGACTATAACCTTTGGCCGGACTCCCGGACTGTGAAGATACAAGATTGAAGACTTCGTCCCGTGTCCGGATGGGACTTTCCTTGGCGTGGAAGGCAAGCTTGGCGATGCGATATGAAGATCTCCTCCCATTGTAACCAACTCTGTGTAACCCTAGCCCTCTCCGGTGTCTATATAAACCGGAGAGTTTTAGTCCATAGGACGAACAACAATCATACCATAGGCTAGCTTCTAGGGTTTAGCCTCTCTGATCTCGTGGTAGATCAACTCTTGTACTACCCATATCATCAATATTAATCAAGCAGGTGTAGGGTTTTACCTCCACCGAGAGGGCCCGAACCTGGGTAAAAACATCGTGTCCCTTGTCTCCTGTTACCATCCGCCTAGACGCACAGTTCAGGACCCCCTACCCGAGATCCGCCGGTTTTGACATTGACACTTCTGTTTCGAAGGGTAAAGCTAAGGGCTATGAATATGTGCATTATTCCTCAAATCATTATGTTCATAAGTCCTCAAAGAATTTCTTTGCTTATTCATATGCTTATCCTAACCCCTCTTATGTGAAACGAAGTGGACTGGCATCTATGCCACCTTTCTCATATGGTGATTGTAGAGTGATGAATTCTTTGCCACCCCTTCAGATGTGGGTGTTGAAGAAAAAGAACTAATCTCTTATGTAGGGTCAGGTCTCCAGACATACTCAAAAGGTCTGAAGAATTTGCTGGAGACCTGAACAATGCCTGATAGGACGCAGGCTAATCATGATGAAATGAACTTTCATTTCACACGTCCTCATACTGTATATTTGTTCTAATTGCTCGAAGAAATTGATCTGATGATATTGATGTCATATTCTTCACTGATGAAGTATATGAGTTCATAAGTTGCACTAATTCATCTGCAGGATGAACAACCCAAAGCCAATGAGTGTGTACTCGATAGTGGATGTACGAATCACATGACGGGTGACAAGAATCTATTGATGGATGCTCCGTTATCACCGTCACATCTAAATCATATCATCTTCACTGACAAAGGAAAAAGTCAGGTATTGTGTCTAGGTAAGGTTGCGATCTCTAAGGACATACACATGGACAAAGTCATGCTTGTCGAGTCCTTAGGATACAACCTCATGTGTGTCTCAATGCTTTGTGATATTGATATGGTTGTTGTCTTTGGCAAGTATCGTTGTGTTGTGATCATGGAAGCTGACAATTCCAAAGTCTTCGAAGGCTTTAGGAGAGGAGACTTGTACATTGTTGATTTCTCTACAGGACCATAACCGACTGTATGCTTACTTACAAAAGCTTCAGAAGGCTGGCTATGGCATCGACGACTTGGTCATGCTGGCATGAGGAATCTGCACATGCTCGTGAAGAAGAAGCATGTCATTGGCATTGAGAATGTCAAATTCCTCAAGAATCACTTATGCGGAGCTTGTGAAGCTAGAAAGATGACAAAGGCCAAGCATCCAGCAAAGACTATCATGACTACCACTCGACCATTTGAATTGCTTCACATGGATCTCTTCGGTCCTAATCATTATTCTGCCGTTACAAATGATGCTTCTCTATATGGCTTTGTTATTGTTGATGATTATTCTCGTTACACATGGGTACACATTGTCACTTACAAACATGAGGTGCAGGAAGTCTTCAAATGATTTTCCTCGAGGGCTTCAACCAACTTTGGTGTTAAGATCAAGCACATCAGGAGTGACAATGGAACGGAGTTCAAGAATTCTGGTCTTAATGACTATCTTGATGAACTTGGTATTACTCATGAGTTATCTGCTCCTTATACTCCTCAACAGAATGGCGTCGTGGAGCGCAAGAATAGAACTCTTGTTGAGATGGCTTGCACTATGCTTGATGAATACAAGACACCTCGTCGTTTCTGGAGCGAGGCAATTGATATTGCGTGCCACATCATCAACAGAGTATATCTTCACAAATTCTTCAAGAAGACTGCCTATGAACTCCTCACTGACAAGAAACCCAATGTGAGTTACTTCAAAGTCTTCGGTGCTAAATGTTGGATTAGAGATCCTCATCACACATCTAAATTTGCACCGAAAGCACATGAGGGTTTCATGCTTGGTTTCGAAAAGGACTTGCACACCTACAAAGTCTTCAACAACGTTCTTCACAAGGTTGTTGAAACTGTAGATGTACGGTTCGATGAAACTAATGGCTCGCAAAGAGAGCACCTACCTTCTGTGATAGATGAACCATCACCTGAGGATTCTATCAAGTTCAAAGCCACAGAGGATTTCATTCCTACTGAAGAATCTGTTGAAGAATTCATTCCAGAACGTGATGAACGTCAAGCTGGCGCACCTGAAGAAAATGGTGCTGAGGAAAATGCACCTGAAGAAAATGCAGATCAAATTCCTCGAAGACAACCCGCTCATCCTCATATTGCAAACGAAGTGCAAATCGAGAAGATCATCGATGACATTGAAGCACCAGGTCGTCTCACACGTTCAAAAGCTTCACATTTGTCTAACTTTTGTGGGCACTTTGCTTTTGTCTCTATCACAGAGCCCACTAAGGTAGATGAAGCATTTCTGGAGCCTGAGTGGATTCATGCTATGCAAGAAGAATTACATTAGTTCAAGGTCAGACTACGTCTGGGAACTGGTCAAACGTACATATCCTCGCAAGCACAACATTATTGGCACAAAGTGGATCTACCGCAACAAGCAAGATGAAAATGGCCTTGTGGTGAGGAATCAGGCACGGCTTGTAGCTCAAGGCTACACACAGGTTGAAGGAATTGACTTCGATGAAACTTTTGCACCTGTTGCTAGACTTGAGGCTATTCGCATATTACTTGCTTATGCTAACCATCATGATATTATCTTACAACAAATGGATGTGAAATGTGCATTCCTCAATGGTAAGCTTAAGGAAGAATTATATGTTGCTCAACCACCAGGTTTTGAAGATCCAAAGAATCCTAACAAAGTCTTCAAGCTCAACAAGGCCCTGTATGGCCTCAAGCAAGCCCCTCGGGCGTGGTATGATACTTTGAAGGAATTCCTCATGAAGAAAGGCTTCAAACCCGGCTCACTCGACCCAACTCTTTTCACTAAGTCTTATGATGATGAATTGTTTGTGTGCCCAATATATGTTGATGATATCATTTTTGGCTATACTGACCAACGATATAGTGATGAATTTGCCTATATGATGAGTGAAGAATATCAAATGTCTATGATGGGAGAATTGAAGTTCTTTTTAGGTATTCAAATTCGTCAACAGTGCAATGGGATATTCATATCTTAGGAGAAATACCTCAAGGACATGTTGAGGAAATTCGGCATGCAAGATTGCAAAGGGGTCAAAATTCCAATGCCCACAAACGGCCATCTGTGCACTAATGAAAATGGTCAAGACTTTGATCAAAAGGTATACCGCTCCATGATTGGCTCTTTACTGTACCTATGTGCATCTAGGCCGGATATTATGCTTAGTGTTTGCATTTGTGCCCGATTTCAAGCTACACCGAAGGAATCACACCATAAGGCTGTGAAGCATATTCTTTGATACTTAGCTCACACACCAACACTTGGATTATGGTATCCCAAGGGCTCTTCTTTTGATCTCATTGGATATCCAGACTCTGACTATGCTGGCGATCGCGTGGACCGCAAGTCAACATCAGGCACATGTCATTTCCTCGGACGATCCTTGGTTTGTTGGTCCTCGAAGAAACAGAACTGCGTATCACTCTCCATTGCAGAAGTTGAGTACATTGCTGCTGGATCATGCTGTGCTCAACTACTATGGATGAAGCAAACACTCAAGGACTATGGTGTCAACATGAGGAATGTGCCTCTCTACTATGACAATGAGAGTGTGAAAGTGCAACTATCCCTAGGTGGTTTTGGTAATTCCTAACAACATATAGCTCATTGAGCTCACATCATTCCAAGATGAATATTTTAGGAAAAGCTCAATGAATGGCATGGCATGGATGAGAAAAGTGGATCCCTCAAAATGCTAAGGATAAAAGGATTGGCTCAAGCTCAAAAGCTCAAGACTATACATTTTCTATTTTAGTGATCCAAGATCACATTGAGTCTATAGGAAAATCCAATACTATCAAGTAGGTATGAGGTGTTGCTTAATGAGTTTCTTGCTCCACAGTGCTTAGTGATATGCTCCAAAACCCTCAACTACTTTCTCATACCCACATATGACCTAAACCAAAAGTCAAACTCGGCCACACCGATTCTTTCTACCCGGCGCCACCGAGTTCAGATGTCATAGCCACTGCCACAAACCCTAGGCAAACCGGTATCACCGATAGGGATCTCGGTCTCACCGAGATGGGGTTGTAATATCTCTGTTTCCCTTCGTAACGTTTCGGTACCACCGAGATGAGCGATCGGTCCCACTGAGATTGCAATGTAAACTCCCTATTTCCTTTTCGTAACATTTCGGTCCCACCGAAATGAGCAAACCGGTCCCACCGAGTTTACCTGGCCAACTCTCTGGTTAGCTTATTACCAAAATCGGTCTCACCGGGTTTGTGTAATCGGTCTCACTGAGAGTACGTTATGCCCTAACCCTAACCATATCGGTCCTACCGAGTTGCATGTCGGTCCCACCGAAAATCGTAACGGTCACTAGATTTGCTAAATCGGTCTGACCGAGTTTACCAATTTCGGTCCCACCGAGTTTGGCAAGTTGTGTGTAACGGTTAGATTTTGTGTGGAGGCTATATATACCCTCCACCTCCTCTTCATTCGTGGAGAGAGCCATCAGAACAAACCTACACTTCCAACTTGCTGTTTCTGAGAAGGAACCACCTACTCATGTGTTGAGGCCAAGATATTCCATTCCTACCATATGAATCTTGATCTCTAGCCTTCCCCAAGTTGCTTTCCACTTAAATCTTCTTTCCACCAAATCCAAATCCTGTGAGAGAGAGTTGAGTGTTGGGGAGACTATCATTTGAAGCACAAGAGCAAGGAGTTCATCATCAACACACCATTTGTTACTTCTTGGAGAGTGGTGTCTCCTAGATTGGCTAGGTGTCACTTGGGAGCCTCCGACAAGATTGTGGAGTTGAACCAAGGAGTTTGTAAGGGCAAGGAGATCGCCTACTTCGTGAAGATCTACCGCTAGTGAGGCAAGTCCTTCGTGGGTGACGGCCATGGTGGGATAGACAAGGTTGCCTCTTCGTGGACCCTTCGTGGGTGGAGCCCTCCGTGGACTCGCGCAACCGTTACCCTTCATGGGTGGAAGTCTCCATCAACGTGGATGTACGATAACACCACCTATCGGAACCATGACTCAAAAATCACCGTGTCTCCAAATTGCATTTGAATTCTCCAAACCCTTCCCTTTACATCCTTACAAGTTGCATGCTTTACTTTCCGCTGCTCATATACTCTTTGCATGCTTGCTTGAATTGTGTTAAGATTGCTTGACTTGTGCTAAGATAGCTAAAATCTTCCAAAGACTAAAATTGGGAAAAGGATAAGTTTTTATTTGGTCAAGTAGTCTAATCACCCCCCCCTCTAGACATACTTTCGATCCTACAAGTGGTATTAGAGCTTTGGTCTCCATTTGCTTTGATTTCCATAGCTTTTGGTGGTCATAGCCTTGGTTTCACAACCTAGGAGAGTATGGCGTCTAGCGAGGGAAATTATCACCGTAGAGGTCCTTACTTTGATGGTACTAATTTTGCTAGTTGGAAGCATAAGATGAAAATGCATATTCTTGGACATAACCCCGCCGTTTGGGCTATTGTGTGTATCTGCTTGCAAGGTGAATTCTTTGATGGGAGAGAACCGAGCCGTGAAGCGAGTGCGGAAGAGTTGAAGATGCTGCAATACAACACTCAAGCTTGTGATATCCTCTTCAACGGATTGTGCCCCGAAGAATTCAACAAAATCAGCCGTCTTGAGAATGCAAAGGAAATTTGGGATACTTTGATTGACATGCATGAAGGTACCAACTCCGTCAAGGAATCCAAGTTGGATGTGCTCCAAAGTCAACTTGACAAGTTCAAAATGAAGGATGGTGAAGGTGTCGCTGAAATGTACTCTAGGCTTGCTCTTATCACAAATGAGATTGCAGGCTTAGGAAGTGAAGAGATGACCGGCAAATTCATCATCAAGAAGATCCTAAGAGCTTTGGACGGAAAATATGATACCGTGTGCACATTGATCCAAATGATGCCCAATTACAAAGATCTCAAGCCAATGGAAGTCATTGGAAGAATTGTTTCTCATGAGATGCCACTCAAGGATAAGGAGGAACTTCACAACAAGTCAAGTGGTGCTTACAAAGCCTCATGTGAAGCCCCTACATCATCAAGTGAGAAACAAACCTTCCATGAAGAATTGAGCTTAATGGTGAAGAACTTCAACAAATTCTACAAGAGTAGAAGCAAAGAGAGAAGCTCCAAGTCAAGGTCCTACAATGACAAAAGATCTTCTAGTCGAGAGCGCAATTGCTACAATTGTGGGAGACTCGGACACTACTCCAATGAGTGTACGGCACCCCACAAAAGAAGAGAAGAATCATCCAAGAGGAGAAGTAGAAGATAAAAATCACCACCAAGAGAGAGGAGGAGTAGAGATGATCATTATGAACGAAGAACATCCCGGAGAAGCAAGGATTCGGAAAGGAAGGACAAGTCATCAAGGAGCTACACAAAACAAAGACATCAAGCTCATGTTGGTGAATGGGTATCTGGCTCCGACTCCGACAATCACTCCGAGAGAAGCTATCACTCCGACTCCGAATATACTCAAGATGAAGGTGTTGCTGGTCTAGCACTTGTATCAACCAACTCCTATGACATATTTGATTCACCCAATGAAAGAATTGGAAGATGCTTCATGGCTAAATGCCCAAAGGTAACTGATACATCTCCGTCGTATCTATAATTTTTGATTGTTCCATGCCAATATTATTCAACTTTTATATACTTTTGGCAACTTTTTATACTATTTTTTGGGACTAACATATTGATCCAGTGCCCAGTGCTAGTTCCTGTCTGTTGCATGTTTTTTATTTCGCAGAAACCCAATATCAAACAGAGTCCAAACGGGATAAAAACAGACGAAGAATTATTTTGGAATATTTGTGATTTTTGGGAAGTAAAATCAACACGAGACGGTGCCCGAGGGGGCCACGAGATAGGGGGGCGCCCCAGGGAGGCAGGAGCGCCCTGGACTCTCCTGGGTCCCCCGTAAGGCGGTTGACACTCTTCTTTTGCCGCAAGAATGCTAATTTTATGAGAAAGATCTGGGCGAAATATTCACCCCAATCGGAGTTACGGATCTCCGGATATAAAAGATGGGGAAAAATCTGAGAACGCAGAAACAGAGAGATAGATCCAATCTCGGAGGGGCTCTCGCCCCTCCCAAGCCATGGGAGCCAAGGACCAGAGGGGAAACCCTTCTCCCATCCAGGGAGGAGGTCAAGGAAGAAGAAGAAGAAGGGGGGCTCTCTCCCCCTTGATTCCGGTGGCGCCGGAGCGCTGCCGGGGGCCATCATCATCACCGCGATCTTCACCAACAACTTCACCGCCTTCATCACCAATTCTTCCTCCCTCTATGCAGCGGTGTAACCTCTCTCTTACCCACTGTAATCTCTACTTAAACATGGTGCTCAACGCTATATATTATGGCTATCTTATGATGTTTGAGTAGATCCGTTTTGTCCTATGGGTTAATTGATGATCGTGATTGGTTTGAGTTGCATGTTTTATTATTGGTTCTGTCCTATGGTGCCCTCCATGTCGCGCAAGCATGAGGGATTCCTGCTGTAGGGTGGTGGAATGCGTTCATTATTCGCTTATAGTGGGTTGCGTGAGTGACTGAAACGCAAACCCGAGTAAGGGGATTGTTGCGTATGGGATAAAAGGGGACTTGATACTTTAATGCTATGGTTGGGTTTTACCTTAATGAATCTTTAGTAGTTGCGGACGCTTGCTAGAGTTCCAATCATAAGTGCATATGATCCAAGTAGAGAAAGTATGTTAGCTTATGCCTCTCCCTCAAATAAAATTGCAAGAGTGATTACCTGTTTAGTTATCGATTGCCTTGGACAAATAACTTTCTCGTAACAAAAAGCTCTCTACTAATACTTACATTATTGCTTCTTTATATAAATAGCCCCTAGCTTTTATTTACATGCTCTTTATTATTTTGCAAACCTATCCTATCACACCTACAAAGTACTTCTAGTTTCATACTTGTTTTAGGTAAAGTGAATGTCAAGCATGTGTAGAGTTATATCGGTGGTCGATAGAACTTGAGGGAATATTTATTCTACCTTTAGCTCCTCGTTGGGTTTGACACTCTTACTTATCGAAAACTGTTGCGATCCCCTACACTTGTGGGTTATCAAGACCTTTTTCTGGCGCCGTTGCCGGGGAGTCATAGCGTGGGGTGAATATTCTCGTGTGTGCTTGTTTGCATTATCACTATGTAATTTTTATTTGCTATTCTAAGTTGTTCTCTATCTTTAGTTATGGATATGGAACGCACAATACCAAAAAAAATAGTTGTACTTGCTACTCATGAGGATGGGGTAACTCCTAAAACCCTCAATTCTCATTATGTGAGAGATATTATATACTACTTTGATAATCCTGAGAAAACCCCATTCAACTTTATAATGGGAGACACGTTGGATCAACATAAATACTTTAGGGATTATCCCTCGACACAAAAAGGGAAACTATTATGGGATCAATTTATTATTTTGCGTTGGTATGCTCGTCAATTATGTGTGATGCATGATTATATTTGTTGCTCTAGGGTGAAGGATCCACACCTTGCATTTTCATGCAAATTCAATGATAATGAAACCTTGGCTTCTTATGCTAATGGTAGATATGATTACTATGATGTGGAACAAATAGAAAAATTTGTTGCTTTTATGGGTGCTTATGAGATTGAATCTATGTTTAAAGCGTTTGATGATTTTGATGATGCAGTTTGTAGGCCTAAAAATCTTGCTATACTTAGATTTTGCTACGAAAATTATGAATACAATTACTATATTAATGCTTTTATGAAGGAAGTCTCCACTGTCCAAGAAGAGACTAATATTTTGCAGGAAGCTATGGAAGAAGAAATTGATGAAACTGTGAGCTCATTGGATGAAAAAGATGATGAGGAGAGTGAAGAACAAAAGGAGGAAGAGCAGATTAGCTACCCGTGCCCACCTTCTAATGAGAATAACTCTTCAACTCATACATTGTTTAATTTCCCTTCGTGCTTACCGAAGGATGATTGCTATGATGATTGCTATGATCCCGTTGATTCTCTTGAAATATCCCTTTTTGATGATGCTTGCTATGCTTGTGGCCAAGATGCCAATATGAATCATGCTTATGGAGATGAACTTGCTATAGTTCCTTATGTTAAACATGAAATTGTTGCTATTGCACCCACGCATGATAGTCCTGTTATATTTTTGAATTCTCCCTACCACACTATATCGGAGAAGTTTGTGCTTATTAAGGATTACATTGATGGGTTGCCTTCTACCATTGCACATGATGATTTTGATAGATATAATATGCATGTGCTTGCTGCTCCTACTTGCAATTATTATGAGAGAGGAACTATGTCTCCACCTCTCTATGTTTCCAACATGATAGTATTGCAAGAAACTGATTATACTATGCATTGGCCTTTACTTGGTGTGCATGAATTGTTCTTCTATGACATGCCGATGCATAGGAAGAGAGTTAGACTTCGTTGTTGCTTGATATATTTTACTTTGTGCTCACTACTAAATTACAAATCATTGTTAATTAAAATTGGCTTTGATATACCTTGGGATCAGGGTGGATTCATTACTTGAGCACTAAATGCCTAGCTTAAGGGCTTTAAAGAAAGCGCTACCAGGGAGACAACCCGGAAGTTTTATAGAGTCATTTATTTCTGTTGAGTGCTTTCATATAGTTTAAAAACACAAAAATAAAGAGGGGAACCTAAAAACTTTTCAAAAAGGAAAGTGAAATTAAGAAAGACAAGCATTGTTGAAGTGGGAGCTAGCCTTGAACTTTGTTCATGCTCACGAAAACTTAGTGAATCTTGATTACAAAAACTTTTCATCAAAAATAATTATCCCCTTGTATAATTCCATTGTATTATAAAAATAATGTGCCAAAGTTTGCCTTTAGGATGTTTACAATGCTTGTTGGTTTGTACGGTGCAAGACAGAAACTTTGGCTGTAGTGCACGATTTTACATTTTTAACTGGAACGTCAAATGGTTATGATTCCTTTTGCATTGTCTTGCTATACAACTTGTTTATTTTTCCCAATTGTGGTAGAATTTTTGGGGTACTAGAAGTATGATGGATGTTCAGATTGCTACAGACTGTTCTGTTTTTGATGCATAGTTTGCTTGTTTTGATGAATCTATCAATTTATATTAGTGGATTAAACCATGGAAAAGATATATTACAGTAGACACAATGCAAAAACAAAATATGAATTGGTTTGCAACAGTACTTAGAGTGGTGATTTGCTTTATTATACTAACAGATCTTACCGAGTTTTCTGTTGAAGTTTTGTGTGGATGAAGTGTCTAAACGAGGAGGTCTCGATATGAGGAAAAGGAAGAGAGGCAAGAGCTCAAGCTTGGGGATTCTCGAGGCACCCCAAGTAAATATTCAAGGAGACTCAAGCGTCTAAGCTTGGGGATGCCCCGGAAGGCATCCCCTCTTTCTTCAACAAGTATCGGTGTGTTTTCGTATTCGTTTCGTTTATGCATTATGTGCAAGTCTTGGAGCGTCTTTTGCATTTAGTTTTCACTTTTATTTTATGCACCATGCTGGTATGAGATAGTCCTTGGTTGATTTATAGAATGCTCTTTGCACTTCACTTATATCTTTTGAGTGTGGCTTTATAGAATGCTTCATGTGCTTCATTTATATCATTTGAAGTTTGGATTGCCTGTTTCTCTTCATATAGACAACCGCCATTTGTAGAATGCTCTTTTTCTTCACTTATATTTGTTAGAGCGTGGGCACATATTTTGTAGAAAACTCTCTTGCTTCGCTTATATTTATTTAGAGAGATGACAGGAATTGGTCATTCACATGGTTATTCATAAAATCCTACATAAACTTGTAGATTGCTGAATATGATATGTTTGATTCCTTGCAATAGTTTTGCGATATAAAGATGGTGATATTAGAGTCATGCTAGTGGGTGGTTCTGGATTGTAGAGACACTTGTGTTGAGGTTTGCAAGTCCAGTAGCATGCACGTATGTTAACCGTTGTGTGACAAATTTGAAGCATGGGGTGTTTCTTTGATTGTCTTCCTTATGAGTGGCGGTCGGGGACGAGCGATGGTCTTTTCCTACCAATCTATCCCCCTAGGGGCATGCATAGTAGTACTTTGCTTCGAGGGCTAATAAACTTTTGCAATAAGTATATGAGTTCTTTATGACTAATATGAGTCCATGGATTATACACACTTTTACCTTTCCATCATTGCTAGCCTCTTCGGTACCGTGCATTGCCCTGTCTCACCTCGAGAGTTGGTGCAAACTTCGCCGGTGCATCCAAACCCCGTGATATGATACACTCTATCACACATAAGCCTCATTATATCTTCCTCAAAACAGCCACCATACCTACCTATCATGGCATTTCCATAGCCATTCCGAGATATATTGCCATGCAACTTCCATCATCATCATATTCATGACTTGAGCATTCATTGTCATATTCCTTTGCATGATCGTAAGATAGCTAGCATGATGTTTTCATGGCTTGTCCGTTTTTTTATGTCATTGCTACGCTAGATCATTGCACATCCCGGTACACCGCCGGAAGCATTCATATAGAGTCATATCTTTGTTCCAGTATCAAGTTGTAATATCGAGTTGTAAGTAAATAAAACTATGATGATCATCATTATTAGAGCATTGTCCCCCAAAAAAAAGGAAAGGCCAAAAAAAGGCCAAAGAAAAAAAAAAGAAAAAGAAAAAAAAGAAAATAAATAAAAAGGGGCAATGTTACTATCCATTTTCCACACTTGTGCTTCAAAGTAGCACCATGTTCTTCATATAGAGAGTCTCTTATGTTGTCACTTTCATATACTAGTGGGAATTCATTATAGAACTTGGCTTGTATATTCCAACGATGGGCTTCCTCAAATGCCCTAGGTCTTCATGAGCAAGCAAGTTGGATGCACACCCACTTAGTTTTCAGTTTGAGCTTTCATACACTTATAGCTCTAGTGCATCCGTTGCATGGCAATCCCTACTCCTCGCATTGACATCAATTGATGGGCATCTCCATAGCCCGTTGATTAGCCGCGTCGATGTGCGACTTTCTCCTTTTTTGTCTTCTCCACATAACCTCCATCATTATATTCTATTCCACCTATAGTGCTATATCCATGGCTTGCGCTCATGTATTGCGTGAGGGTTGAAAAAGCTGAAGCGCGTTAAAAAGTATGAACCAATTGCTCGGCTTGTCATCGGGGTTGTGCATGATGGGGGCATTTTGTGTGAGAGAAAATGAAGCATGGCCAAACCATATGATGTTGTAGGGATAAGCTTGCTTTGGCCTTGTTGTTTTGAAAAGACATGATTCCTTTATTGGTACGCTTGAAGTATTATTGTTTTTTATGTCAAATGACAGACTATTGCTTTGAATCACTCGTGTCTTAATATTCATGCCATGATTAGACATATGATCAAGATTATGCTAGGTAGCATTCCACATCAAAAATTAATTTTTTTATCATTTACCTACTCGAGGACGAGCAGGAATTAAGCTTGGGGATGCTGATACGTCTCCGTCGTATCTATAATTTTTGATTGTTCCATGCCAATATTATTCAACTTTTATATACTTTTGGCAACTTTTCATACTATTTTTTGGGACTAACATGTTGATCCAGTGCCCAGTGCTAGTTCCTGTCTGTTGCATGTTTTTTGTTTCACAGAAACCCCATATCAAATAGAGTCCAAACGGGATAAAAACGGATGGAGAATTATTTTGGAATATTTGTGATTTTTGGGAAGTAAAATCAACGCGAGACGGTGCCCGAGGGGGCCAGGAGATAGGGGGCGCCCCAGGGAGGCAGGCGCGCCCTGGACTCTCCTGGTCCCCCCGTAAGGCAGTTGATGCTCTTCTTTTGCCGAAAGAAAGCTAATTTTATGAGAAAGATCTGGGCGAAAGATTCACCCCAATCGGAGTTACGGATCTCCGGATATAAAAGAAACGGTGAAGGGGCAGAATCTGAGAACGCAGAAACAGAGAGATAGATCCAATCTCGGAGAGGCTCTCGCCCCTCCCAAGCCATGGGAGCCAAGGACCAGAGGGGAAACCCTTCTCCCATCTAGGGAGGAGGTCAAGGAAGAAGAAGAAGGGGGGCTCTCTCCCCCTTGCTTCTGGTGGCACCGGAGCGCTGCCGGGGGCCATCATCATCACCGCGATCTTCACCAACAACTTCACCGCCTTCATCACCAACTCTTCATCCCTCTATGCAGCGGTGTGACCTCTCTCTTACCTGCTGTAATCTCTACTTAAACATGGTGCTCAACGCTATATATTATTTCTCAATGATGTATGTCTATCTTATGATGTTTGAGTAGATCCGTTTTGTCCTATGTGTTAATTGATGATCGTGATTGGTTTGAGTTGCATGTTTTATTATTGGTGCTGTCCTATGGTGCCCTTCGTGTCGCGCAACCGTGAGGGATTCCCGCTGTAGGGTGTTACAATGCGTTCATGATTCGCTTATAGTGGGTTGAGTGAGTGACTGAAACACAAACCCGAGTAAGGGGATTGTTGTGTATGGGATAAAAGGGGACTTGATATTTTATTGCTATGGTTGGGTTTTACCTTAATGAATATTTAGTAGTTGCGGACGCTTGCTAGAGTTCCAATCATAAGTGCATATGATCCAAGTATAGAAAGTATGTTATCTTATGCCTCTCCCTCAAATAAAATTGCAACAGTGATTACCGGTTTAGTTATCGATTGCCTTGGACAAATTACTTTATCGTAACAAAAAGCTCTCTACTAATACTTACTTTATTGCTTCTTTATGTAAACAGCCCCTAGCTTTTATTTACATGCTCTTTATTATTTTGCAAACCTATCCTATCATACCTACAAAGTACTTCTAGTTTCATACTTGTTCTAGGTAAAGTGAACGTCAAGCGTGCGTAGAGTTATATCGGTGGTTGATAGAACTTGAGGGAATATTTATTCTACCTTAACTCCTCGTTGGATTCAACACTCTTACTTATCGAAAACTGTTGCGATCCCCTACACTTGTGGGTTATCAGTAACACACCCCGAGTATGTTGATTTCAATAGTGATGAAGATGACTTGCTAGCTGATGATGATTTACTTGTTGACAACTCTAGTGATGAATACTATAATGAAACGTCAATTAATCATGCTAATCAAGAGAAAACAAATGACAATGATAAGGAGAAGGTTGAGCTTCTAACTAAAGAACTAAACACTCTTAAGTTAGCTCATGAAACTATCTTAGAAGATCATCGAGAACTTTTAAGGACTCATGAGAAGTTACGCTTTGAAAAGCTCAATCTTGAGCAAGAGCATGAGTTCTTAAAGGCAATCAATGATGATCTTCGTAAGAAAAGTTCTTCTTACATTGCCAAGCGTTTACTCTTATCTACTTACATGCCTCAAGTCAAGTCCATTAACAAGAACAAGAAGGATTCTTCCTCTAGTAGTAACAATAATCATGCTAAATCAAATGTTGTTGCTTCTAGTAGTTCTCTTGATTCCACTAATGATTCTCTTAGCCAAGTTACACTTGAGCAAGAAAATAGTTTATTGAAGGGAATTATAGAGAAAGGTGCTTACAAGAGCCTTGCCGGGAGTAAGCAATTTGAGGAAATTGTACGCAAGCAAGGAAGGCACCGGAAGAACCAAGATGTTGGTTTTGAACGAAAGTTCAATGCCAATGGAGTTGAGTGGGAAGAAGATCAATATCCCAAGACGAAGTTTGTTCCTCAACAAGAGAAGTATGATCCTACTTCCTTCAAGGGAACACAAACTCAAGATGATCTTCCACCACAAGATCACAAGCAAAAAGGCAAGGACAAGCTTCAAGAGGAGATTGATGCATTTGAAGAAGCTCCTAAGGCCTTGATCAAGTGGGTTCCCAAGACTACATCAAGTTATACTTCATCAAGTACGACTACAACTCCAAGGATTCCCATCAAGAT
Organism: Triticum aestivum; assembly: GCF_018294505.1. NCBI lineage: Eukaryota > Viridiplantae > Streptophyta > Magnoliopsida > Poales > Poaceae > Triticum > Triticum aestivum. The sequence goes on from NC_057810.1 coordinate 577,410,475, forward strand.
GATGTGGATCCCGAAGAAGAAGAACCAAAAAGTTCTTGAGGGTGACTCCGCCAACATATTTCACTTATATCATTTTGGCAACAACAAGTGCAATCAACTTCCACATCTTGCACAAGTTCAAGGAGTCACAAACCCTCTTGTTGGTAAGACAAGGGACAAGGTAATCTAATGCTTTCATAGACATCATCTTGTGTGTGCATCACTCTATATCTATGGATATCCTTGTTTGTTCCTTGTGGGACTAACCCTTGTAGGTATTGAAAGTGCAACTCACTCCAAGGGATTGCTCCAAATGATCTACATCAACATTGAGCATCCACATCTTCAACACCTACATGAAGTCATCATCGACAAAACCCAAGGTTAGTTTATCCCTCTAAGGGGTGATCTCACATCTAGGGGGAGCTTAACTCTAAGAATTGAGTCAAAGCAACTCTAATGGTGTGAACACATCAATGCATTATGTAAAAGTGGTAACCCCACTTGAGCTTAAACAATGAGTATGAACTATGATCAAATGTTCTCATTTGACTCCTAAGTCAATATACTCATATATAGATGACCTAGTCATCGCCAATCGTTTGATAGATGCTAGAATTGGTTGTGCATGCTTTGCCACATATTTCATTTGCCATTTTATTGTGTGAGCATGTTGGTTGCATATTTTACTCATTCGAGGACATCCACTTGTTGTTTTGATTGATTGATTTATTTTTTTGCCAAGTGGATGGACAAGAATGCCTAAGAACCTTCTCTAACTATCTATGCTTTTCTCGTCTCAAACTCTATTCATGCTACATCACAAAATTTGATCAAGTCAGATTCGAACCACTCTGTGTGAGGAGCACTCGGAGTCCCCGATTCGTCATAGACTTAAAAATCCAAAACTTCTTTGTGCGTTTCGGTCTGACCGATTCCTCCATTTCGGTCATACCGAGATCACTAAGTCGATCTAGGTTTTCAATCTCGGTGCAACCGATTTGAACTTTTCGGTCACACCGAGTTGCTGTAACTGTCAACAGTTATGCATCTCGGTGCCACCGAGTTGTTTCATTCGGTCACACCGACAGGGTCGGGCTATATATACTCACAGGCAAAAATTTGGAAACTCTCTCCAAACCCCTTCGCCCACGCATAGCTCGCTCTGCCTCCAGGGTCTCCGGATCATCCTCCTCATCGCCAGCCGCCTCCAGTCGATGGTCTCCGCCGCCGTCAATGGAATTCACCCCCGCCGTTGCCACTGTAGCATGTTCATCGCCAAGCTAGGGTATGGGCTCGATCACATTGCTATCCCCGTCCGATTCCTAGCACATTGTGTTCATCATGATTCTTGCCACGATTGAAACAAGTCTATCCAGTCAAAACAATCCTTAGATTAGAAGTGAATTGAAAATTTAGGGTTAGGTTTCCGCCGAAACCATCTCGGACCCACCGAGTTGTAGAACTCGGTTCCACCGATTTGGCTAATGCCATTGCACAAGTGATTCTCGGTCTGACCGAGAATTGCAAATTGGTGTGACCGAGTTCAGGACTTTGTGAAACCCTAGCAGTCTCGGTGCCACCAAACTGTGACTTGGTCTGACCGAGATCACCAGTTTTGGTTCCAAAAGCTGCTTCGGTATCACCGATTTTGCAAATCAGTTGATCCGAAATGCTTTCTGTGGAAAACTAAAACTAAGTTTTTCAATCATTCTTTTGCAAAAACCTCTGTATTTTGTGATGCTCATGCACTCTATCTCATCTACATCTATTCACAGGTTCAGCAGTCAGTGTTTGCAACATGTCTGATCAAAGTGACAGCCAGAACAGAGAAGAGGAGCAGGTTCAGATGAATGAGGGCACTAGTCCCTCTAGTACCTCTAATGAGGGCAGTAGGAGCACCCCAAGCAACTTACCTAAAGCTGCCACCAGAACCAGAAAGAAGAAAACCTCAGAAACTGAGGATGAGGACTATGTGGCAGTAGAGTATGAAGCCACTTCCAAGAAAAAGGTGGTCAAGAAAGAATATGGTTCAGCTGCAGCCACGAAGCCAGTAGTGCAGAAGAAGGCACCTGCAAGAAGGATTTCCACTTCCAAACCCAGGAAGGTTGCCACTGGAGAAACCATGAAGTTTACTATTGAGTCAGAAGATGAAGCTGCTGGTCAAGACAAAAAGAAAAAGAGAGTCAGAACCACTACTGCCAAAGTTCTTGGCAATCCCTCTATGAGGAGAGACTCTGAGGAATAGGAAGAAGAGGTTGCTGCACCAGCACCCAAGGCACAAAAGCTTATGGGTGATGCTATTAGGTCAGGGGCTGCATCATCAAAGCCCAAAGAAGCACCCAAAGCTTCCTCCAAACCAAAGACTGCCAAAGAGGAATACCAGAAACATATCTGCTGCTGAGAAGAACAAGGCCCCAGTGCCTGAGACTGTTGCTGAAGAAGAAGAAGATGAAGAGCATGTTTCGAGAAAGTTGAAGCCAAAGATTCCAGACCACAATGATGCTCATCCTGTGGCTGAGAACATGAAGCTAAGGAAGGATGCAGGACTCAGACAGTGGAGGTTGTCTGATCCTTATGCTATCAAGAGAAGGACTGCTGTTGTCTACAGGTTCCATACTAAGGAACAACAGGATTTCTATGAGACAGTGCTACTGGACAATAAGCCTATAGTTTGTGACATGAGATGGGTCGACTGGGCCTACATGAAGGAGAATGAGGAACACTATCCTGGTGTGCAAGATAGTTTCAGTGCTTGTGGAGTTGCAGACTTTGTTGGGCAGAAGCTCACAAAGTGGATGATGAGCTCATAATGCAATTCTACTCCACATCACACTTTTATCCAGATGGCAGGATAGTGTGGATGTCTGAAGGTACAAGGTACCAATCAACTATTGAGGAATGGGCAAATCTGATCAATGCACCTAAGGAGAAGGAAGATGACTTGGATGTCTATGCCAAGAAGAAGATGGATCACAACTCCATGGCTCATATGTACAAGGAGATCCCAGATGCTGCAGTTGAGACACATAAGTTTGGATCTGTACATTATCTTCTGTCAGGACTCCCAACTATCAACTGGATCCTCAGGCATACTCTATTGCCCAAGTCAGGTGACCACAACATGATTAGGGGCCATGATATAAACTTGCTACACTTATTTGATGTACCACAGAAATTCAAGGTCATGAGCCTCATAGTTGAGACTATCAAGAGGACAGCAGCTGACCAGAAGAGAAGTTGTGGGTATGCCCCACAGATTCAGGAGTTGATAAACTCCAAGATGGGCACATGCACATACTTGTTGGACAAGGATCACATGCCTATCTATCCAGAATTTGAGGACAACAAGTGGTTATGGATGAAGATGAACCATCTTCTGTGCACGCTCAAGCCAAGAAGGAGAAGGCAAGGACAGAGAAGGCTACCAAGATGCCAACAATGGAAGAGGCATCTCAGTAGTTTCTGAAGAGCAAACAAGATCAACTAGGCTACTTGATTGCATCCACTCTGAGGATTGAGAAAGGGCTGGCCACCTTGACTCAAAACCAGGAGAGCCTGGAGAGGATCATGGAGCAGAAGTTCTATAACTTGGATGTGAAGGTAATTGAGATCCAGTCTATTGTTGAGCAGCTTTAGGATGATATGAAGGAGAGGAAGGGCAAGACTACCACTGATGAATTTACCAGAGTGCCTAGAGCTTAGAGATCAGCTGCAGTGCCAGTGACAGACACCAGAGCCACTTCATCTGCACCAGCTACAGCTCCTACAGCTCCAGTGCAACCAGCTTCAGCACCCACACCTCCAGCTCCATCCACATCTACTGAAGTCTTCGTCCAAGGAGCCATCTCTACACGACCACCTGAAGATCAAGCCTGAGAGTCGATATAGTGCTATGCATTTTCTATGAACTTTTTGGTAACTTGTTTCCAAAGGGGGAGAAAAATGTATAGATCATAGGCTTCGAGAGAGAGAGTGTTGCCTTTTATTCTCTCTTGCTTTGGTGGTTGAACTTTATTTGCTTGTTTGAGATACTTTATGTCTGTGTGATACTTGGATGATCATGTGTTTGATCATATGCTACATTTATGCTTGTTGGATGACATTATCTCATTTATCTCTATATGATCATTCACTTTGCTTGGTGATGAGTGCATGTATTCAATTATTGTCATTTTGAGCGATCCACCAAGATGTATGTGACATGGAAGAGTTACCCATGAGCCTAACTCCTTGTGCATTTACAGTCCAAAGCAAATCTTAAACTATGCACAAATTTAGGGGGAGCTCTTGCTTATCACATACTTCTAAAAGCGACAATGTTTTTCACTCTTATTATCATTTGTCGAAGCTTTGATCTATATGTTGTCATCAATTACCAAAAGGGGGGAGATTGAAAGTGCAACTATCCCTAGGTGGTTTTGGTAATTCCTAACAACATATAGCTCATTGAGCTAACATCATTCCAAGATGAATATTTCAGGAAAAGCTCAATGAATGGCATGGAATGGATGAGAAAAGTGGATCCCTCAAAATTCTAAGGATAAAAGGATTGGCTCAAGCTCAAAAGCTCAAGACTCTACATTTTATATTTTAGTGATCCAAGATCACATTGAGTCTATAGGAAAAGCCAATACTATCAAGGAGGGATGAGGTGTTGCTTAATGAGTTTCTTGCTCCACAGTGCTTAGTGATATGCTCCAAAACCCTCAACTACTTTCTCATACCAACATATGACCTAAACCAAAAGTCAAACTCAGCCCCACCGATTCTTTCTACCCGGCGCCACCGAGTTCAGATGTCATAGCCACTGCCACAAACCCTAGGCAAACCGGTCTCACCGATAGGGATCTCGGTCTCACCGAGATGGGGTTGTAATCTCTCTGTTTCCCTTCATAACGTTTTGGTCCCACCGAGATGAGCGATCGGTCCCACCGAGATTGCAATGTAAACTCCCTGTTTCCTTTTCGTAACATTTCGCTCCCACCGAAATGAGCGAACCGGTCCCACCGAGTTTACCTGACCAACTCTCTGGTTAGCTTATTAGCAAAATCGGTCTCACCGAGTTTGTGTAATCGGTCTCATCGAGATTACGTTATGCCCTAACCCTAACCATATCGGTCCTACCGAGTTGCATGTCGGTCCCACCGAAAATCCTAACGGTCACTAGATTTGCTAAATCGGTCTGACCGAGTTTACCAATTCGCTCCCACCGAGTTTGGTAAGTTGTGTGTAACGGTTAGATTTTGTGTGGATTCTATATATACCCCTCCACCTCCTATTCATTCGTGGAGAGAGCCATTAGAACAAACCTATACTTCCAACTTGCTGTTTCTGAGAAGGAACCACCTACTCATGTGTTGAGGCCAAGATATTCCATTCCTACCATATGAATCTTGATCTTTAGCCTTCCCCAAGTTGCTTTCCACTCAAATCTTCTTTCCACCAAATCCAAATCCTGTGAGAGAGAGTTGAGTGTTGGGGAGACTATCATCTGAAGCACAAGAGCAAGGAGTTCATCATCAACACACCATTTGTTACTTCTTGGAGAGTGGTGTCTCCTAGATTGGCTAGGTGTCACTTGGGAGCCTCCGACAAGATTGTGGAGTTGAACAAAGGAGTTTGTAAGGGCAAGGAGATCGCCTACTTCGTGAAGATCTACCGCTAGTGAGGTAAGTCCTTCGTGGGCGACGACCATGGTGGGATAGACAAGGTTGCTTCTTCATGGACCCTTCGTGGGTGGAGGCCTCGGTGGACTCGCGCAACCGTTACCCTTCGTGGGTTGAAGTCTCCATCAACGTGGATGTATGATAGCACCACCTATCGGAACCATGACTCAAAAATCACCGTGTCTCCAAATTGCGTTTGAATTCTCCAAACCCTTCCCTTTACATTCTTGCGAGTTGCATGCTTTACTTTCCGCTGCTCATATACTCTTTGCATGCTTGCTTGAATTGTGTTAAGATTGCTTGACTTGTGCTAAGATAGCTAAAATCTGCCAAAGACTAAAATTGGGAAAAGGATAAGTTTTTATTTGGTCAAGTAGTCTAATCACCCCCCCCTCTAGACATACTTTCGATCCTACAGAGTGCTATCAAGATTGCTCATAACCAAAGTTTCAGATCGCGGGCTAAGGCATTTAGCGGCTGGCTCTGTGCCAACGCTACAGACACTATCGCCGGCTATAGCGGCCGCTAAGCCATTTCGCGGCTATAGTACTTGTGCATGTATATCAAACATCTATACTAATACATGTGCATATTTTTCTCAGAGAACAGGGTATTTTCAGTAAAAAAAACAGAGAATGCTCAATATAAATTTGAACTTAACAAGTACCGAAGAGATCTGCAGTAGTTCAACACATAAAGAGAAACATAAATTCAAGACTGCATCAAGCATAACATCGGCAGTTCGGCACTTAAGTTCTGTAACAACAGCAGCATGTCAATAGTCCATTACATGCATCACAAAGTCTTCATAATTCATTTGTCAAAAGCACATAGGAAAGGATAGAATCATGAGCGCCAAAACGAACTTCATAGAGAAACCGAGAAGCTCACATGTCAGAACCAAAACTCATGTCGGTGTCCTCATCATTGTCACTTTCTGAAGCAGAGGAATCATAGAGCAGATCTTCTTGAGGAGTAACAGGGATCATCATCATCTTCTTCTTACCATAGACACCCCTCTTCCTTTTAAGTGGATTAACAGCAGAAGTTCCTGGTCCAGCATGCGAGCTTGCATATGGATCAACAGAGCCTACAATCTGAATCAACAAACAAGTTTGAATCCCAGAGCCTACAATCTGAATCAACAAACAAGTCTGAATATTCTACAAATGATCTATGGAATCGGAGGACTACTGTACGTCCTGGAGATGTGCTCGTCCCGGCTGCTGGAACCATTTGAGACTGAGACTAAGATGTCATCGTGGTCGTAGAGGCGGCGGCGTCTAGAGGCCCCTCGTCGCCGGTCGCCTTTCCACCTCCCCCGCGACCGAATCTGGCTTCCAATGAAGCAGCAGTCGGCGCTGCTGGGAAGAACAGCGCAGCCGCCGCAAACTTTTTATGAGAGGGAGATAAGGGAATGGGGGGACACGAGCTAGGTTTTCTGGAGGAGGTATTATATACCATCGTGAATTTGGGCCGTTCTGGTTTGTTTGGGGCCTTTGGGCCCTTGTGTTTTAGTCTTTAGGCCCATGTCCGTGATTTTGCAGCGATAGAGAAGTCAAATAGCGTCGTTTTGCGCGCGATCACGCGGTTAGCGGCAGATCGTGTTTTTATGGGATTACGTCGCGGGAAGGGCTCCAGCAGGCGATAGCGCCGCGATCGCGCTGTTTTCGCCCGCGATCTGAAACTTTGCTCATAACCCAGTTCAGCACTCGAAGACCAAGCACATCCATATTCGTTGTCATTTTCTTCGTGATCATGTGTTGAAGGGCGATATCTCCATCGACCACGTCAGCACTGAAGATCAACTGGCCGATATCTTCACTAAGCCCTTGGATGAGAAGAGATTTAGCAAGTTGCGGTGTGAGCTAAATATCCTAGAATCTTCGAATGTTCTCTGAAATGGACACACATCCTAACACTTATGCTGACTTGATGACTTAGATGTGCAACACACGAAGTAATGTTTTTCTTCAATCAATGAAGACTAACCCTCTAAGTGTGAAGAAATTAATAAAGAAATTGATTCTCAGAGCCCTACGACAATTGTACGCGGTGTCTGAAACCAGCTTTCTTATCAACTTAACTCATTGTACATACTTGACTAAATAAATTGTACATGTAGTCTAATCACCCCCCTCTAGAAACGCCACCAACCAAAGTTGGGAAATCTTCAATTTGAGCTTTTTGTCGTTTTTGAAATTCCTCGGTATTTCAAATTCTTCAACTTTGCATTGTCTTCACTCTTTCCGGTGTTGTTCTTCATTTGAATATATATATATATATATATATATATATATATATATATATGAGTTTTATGTCCTCTACAGCATTCACTTATTGCTAATTCTTCAAGTTGTTTTCTTCTGCTAAGTGAATGTGATCGGACCCTTCCCCTTCTATGCTAAACTCAACCCAGTCTATTCACAAATTCTTCATGTGCGTTCTAATTGAAACTCGTTCAAAATCTTCACTGTGTCCTTGACAGCTGAAGAAATTGCGAATGGAATTTTTAAACTTATCTTATCTAAATTTTCGGCTTTGCCACTCAAACAGTTCCACTTCTCATGACAATACTTATCTATTCACCCATGATCCTACACGATCGCCACCTCTCAGTACGTGGGTGACACATGTCACGCGAATGAGAAGGGCCAGGGGCACGTTCATCCGATTTCGTCGGGTGAACAGTTTTTCACTCCCTCTATATATACCCCTATCTCTTCCTCACTTCACTTTCACCTCGCTCGTGCTCTCTCCCGCTCGAGCTTCCCGAAACCCTAGCGCCGCCACTAATTCATCATCGCTGGTGAGGAAGAGCTTCACTGCCTCGACCTCATCGCCGTCGTACTCGCGCCGGTTGCGGATTTCTTCACTCCGCCGCCGCCGTAGCCGTCTTCCTCTGCCGAGTTAGGGCGTGGAAGATCTGACCTGACGAACTTCACATCTACTCTTCCCAGTTCAACGAGTTCTTCACTTCAGGTAATTAAAAGTTACTTTTACTGCCCTCTTTGATTCTCAAGTTTTCTTTAAAATCTTCAAAAGTGTTTATTCTTCAAATCTTCACACACATGAACACCTCACATGTTATCAACTCTTGATTCGTTTCTCCAAGCTATGATTTTCTTCAAGATTCCTCCATTGTGTGGATTTTCAATCTATACAACTCTGGAACCTAAGACAAAGAACACTTAGTGAAATTCCTCAAGACTCATCTGGTCAAATTCCTCAAACCTTTTTTGAAAAACCTTCTGAGAACGCATATGACCTCTCCAAATTCCTCGCAACTATACTCTGTTCACAAGTACAATGTCCACTGCTGAATCTCTAGGTTCTCATCAACTTAACTCATTTGCATCATTCCTCGAAGAAAAGTTGCACACCTCTTCAGAAACTTCAGTTGTTCATATTCCTCAGCTGAAGAAAATGGCTGATAAGAAGCCACAGAAGGGAGGAAAGAGGCCTGAGGTCAATACTACGTTTGAAATCCTTGAGGACATATAAAAGGATTACTGCACTCCTGATGAGGCCAAGTTTGGCAAGGAGGACAAGAATCAGCGCAAAGTGCGCATACAAAGGATAGAGAGGAGATGGGCACGGGAATGGAGGGAGTACAAATATGTTACTCCGAAGTACATGAAGAAATTCGCACTCAACCCTCCATGCCCAAGACCTCCATTGGCACCAGGCCAATTGGCAGATCCCACCAGCCTCAAGCACAGTGAGGATTATCCTGATGAATGGGCAAGGCAACAGGCCAAACTGGCCAAGCATGCAAAGGAAGCAGTGAAGAAATTCAACGCAGACTCTGCTGCTGCTGCCTCTGCTGAGGCCTCTGCTAGTCAGCCAACGAAGGCAATGCATAAGAAGCCTGCGCATAAGTTAAGCGCTTCTCTTTCAATGCCCTCACGACCAAGCTCCTCTGTTATGCCCTCAAGGCCAGATTCTTCAAGGCCCTCACGGCCAATTCCTCAGACTGCTCCATCAAAGTCCTCAGCTCCTCCGTCAAAGTCTTCAGTTGCTCCGACAAAATCCTCGGCATCTGTGCATCTCGCCACATGCCAAAGGACCCAAGGCATCTCAATTGCCTCAGGAGCATCTGCCAGTTCCTCAGCTGCACCTAAATCCTCAGTTGGCCCCTCTCTGCTGAAGAAAAAGGCCACTGCTGGACGAGGCCTTCGACCAAGTCCTCACAAGAAGCAGGTCACCTTCCAAGTGGCCTCTGATGATGATGAGGCTAATGATGAAGAACTTTCCGAAATCATCAGAGACAGGCAAGCCAGGGCCGCTAGAGCCAAAGGTAGCAACGTGCCACTATTGTTGGATCCAAAGTTGATCCTCGATTTCATCGACCTATGGCATAAGGACCCTAACACGCCTTTGCCGGAGATGAACCTCACTCCTGGCCAGAGTCATGTGTTGACTTCCTTCATTGAGGAAGAAAAATGGAAATTTGAACAAGGCAGAAGTTTGAAGAAAGCGCAGTACAAGAAACAATGCTACCTCAAGGACAATGTCCTCACTCTCACCCCTGATCAGCTCATTGCTCTGCAAGCTAAAATCAAGCAATTGAGTGATGAATCCGATCACTACTATGCTGATTGGAAGGGCGCCAAGGTGCGGTTCGTCAATCTGACGAAGAAATTCACTTCAAGTGCTGCTCCTCTTGTGCACATTGAAGTCACTCAGGCTGAAGCATCTGCTCAGCCTACTGAAGAACATGCCAGCACCGCTGATGACAATCAGGCTTCTGAAGAAACTGAGAGTGTCAGGGCTGATGACTCCATTCCAACCGCTGTAGATATTGCTAGGGCATCCACTAGTGGTGCGCCTAAAGAAAGTGAACAAGTCAGGGCAACTGCATCAGTTGCGCCTGAGGAAAATGAACCAAAGTCCTCTGCACCTCCTGTGCCTACACCAACTCCGATCCTTCCATCTACATCAGATGCGAAGAAGACCAAGGCTGCAGAGCGTGCAGCTGTGAAGAAAAGGAATGCATCAACTTCATCAAATTCTTTAGCTCCGAAGAAGATGAAGCCAATGACTAGCTCAATTGACGACCCAATTGATGCCATTCCAGTCTCCTCCATGCCACCAAAGGACCTTGTTCCTTTTGGTGAAGATTATGTGATTCCCAATGAATCCGATGAAGAAACTCCTTTTGCTACTTCGATAGAGTAGTTGGACAAAGAAATTGAAGTGGATGAAATCCCTTCAACTCCAGTCATTTCCTCACATATGCCTCAGTTCACTGCTGAAGAGGTAGGTGTTGAAGAAATAGAAGATGAGGATGTGGACATTGGCTGTACCACTCCTGTGCTCAACGATGAATTTTGGGACAGTCGGCACCCCAAGCCACCAATGTTCACTCCACTCCAAGAAATTCCTCAGTCCCCTGCTGCCACTGATGTACAAATGGGATCTGAAGAACCTCATGCAACCCCAAGTGCTCATGAAGAAATTCCATCCACTAGTGCTGAAGAAATTGTCAATGAAGAATTGAAGACCCAGGCTGAAGCTGCAGAAGTGCCTGAAATTCCTAAACCCGAGGAACCTGAGATTGCGATTCCTGAGGTGGTGATGCAATTGACTGACACTCCTCAGCCCAAGCCAAAGGATCCCTTCTCAAAGAAGCAAAAATTCAAGGCTGATGATTTCTTCGGCGAGCACGTGTTCTTCACTCAATTCAACCCCTATGACAATGCTCGTCTTAGAAGGAAGCGTTTCTGGACTGCCAGCCAAGCCAACTTCTATTCCTTACTGCTTTTCAACAAGGACAAAGTCTTCGATCACGAGCATATTCCTCATGTGGACATGGAATCAACGCCTTGCTTCTCTCAAGTCCTCAGCATGCTTCATGATGCAGGCTTGCTCAACTTCTGCTCTAACATAGTTGATTGGAATGAAGAGCTCATTCTTCAGTTCTACGCAACTCTGCATATCACAGGTGATGCTGCTGACGTCAACTCGTGGGTGTTGGACTAGATGACTAAAAACACTCATTACAAGGCACCAGCCTCTGAATTGCTTCGTGCCTTGCCAATCAGTCCTCCACCTGACGGTGCTTGTTGTCTGTATGATGAGCCTGAACTCACTGCTCACTATATGCAAGTGCTCATGAAGCCGCTGAAGCCGGGTCAAGCTCCAAGGACCAAATTCCTTGTGAAGGAACTGCTCTATGTGCAAAGAACCATCTACCACATTCTGACGAAGACCATGAGTCCCATCAAAGGCCATGACTCATCCGATGAAGAAATTATCGAAATGATGAAGAATGTGATTTTCAACATCATGCATGGCATCCCCATAAACTATCATGATTTCTTCATGAGGACTCTGGCAAATGTTGCACTTTCACCATTTGAGCTGAAGCCTTACGCGCCGTGGATCATGAAATTCCTCAGAACAAGGTCTTCACTCAACTACAAGGCTGATTTTCAGAATCACCTCAGCTACTTGCCCCCTATTGAAGTCCTCAAGCGGACAATTTCCTCATCTGATGAGAAGGGCAAGTCACCAGCCGTTATCGATGAAGGCATTCGTCCATTGGATGGTCAGTTCCGCAAAGCTGCATCTTATTCCACCAATGATGACTCTGCCACTCATGATTCTGCTGCCAATGCTGCCAAGTCAAGTCCTCAAGCTACTACTCCTCGCGTGATGACTGACCGTGAACTGCTTATAAGTCTTCACCAGAAGGTGGATCGAAACCACAAGTGGGTTAAGCGTCAGTTTGGCTCTATTCTTCACAACATGACTTCTACACATAATGCAGTGAAGAAAAACCATTACTACCTCCATGAAGTGTTTGATCGCACCTGGGCTATTCTGTAACATCTATATGGTGAAGAAGATTTGAAGCAAATGGGCTTCAAGGAACACTTCGACTGGTCTGCTCCTCCACCGAAGAAATACAAGAAGGTAAAAGTTCCTTCCTTGGTGGCCAGCTAATATTCTTCTTCACGCGCCATAGACGAGTATGAAGACCTGGACGACACTTCAGCAGGCCCTACAACGACTCAAGACCCTGACAACACTGACGCTCCTCCATCATCATGATATTCTTCAGGGGCGTTACTCCTCAGTTTCAACCCTTTTGGTCATTCGATGACAAAGGGGGAGAAATTTCAGTTAGTCTTCAAGCGGGTCTATCTTATATGGGCATTTTTTGCTAAGTTACAAATCTCGTTCTTCTGATGACTTTGCTGGATCGAGTTGTAAACTTAAACTCTATGGTGGCCTGATACTTTTGCTAAGTTCTTCTGCATGCTTATTCCTCATTAATGTCAATGCACGCATGTTGAATTACATCAGTCACCTTATTTCATCATGCATTTCAAATTCTTCATATTATATATCAAATGCGTGTATGAATTACAAGATATAGGGGGAGATCTCCATGATTAATACTCTTCAAGTGTGCATTGCTTCAAAAGCAAATTCCTCACTCTGCACATCTTCAGGGGGAGTTCTTCTATATCTTGCAATCAAATTCCTCAACATCAGTATTTACACTTCATATATTTATCCCCGTTGAAAACTTAACCTATATTGTCATCAATCGCCAAAAAGGGGGAGATTGTAAGTGCATCTAGTGCCCCTTAGTGATTTTGGTGTATTGAAGACTTATAGGTTAAGGGACTGATGCGTTTGTGAGTGTACACAGGTCTATAAGTCTATGAGGAGTTTGATATTTACAGAGAAAGTCGACCCCTAAAAATGAAGTTCTTCAACTGAAGACTTTGGATTTCTGAAGACTTCTGAAGACTTTGAAAGTGAAGAAATTGGTGTGACCTTGAAGACTTGGCAATCATTCGAGGAACATGAAGCGTGAAGACTTTTGTTTTCGTAGTTTCATTTTCTCTTTCTTGAGTCATAGGAAACACCGTACTGTTAAAGGGGGTCGAGGAAATACTAAGGAAAAATTTCCATGTGATGCTCAACTCAAAATCCTACACCTACCAATCCCTTCGAGTGAAGCCATTGGAAATCTCATACAGTTCAGTCATATTCTTCAGTGACAGAGACGAAGTTCTTCAGGTCTCTGAGGAATTTGTTCTGACTAAGGAGTTAGGAATTCGCCAGTGCGAATTGCCTACACAGTGAGGAACATGATAGCCCTGAGGATTTTGATAGCCAAAATTCTGACCGTTGCTGTGCTATGCGCCAGCTGTCCCAAAATATCTACCCACCTAAGGGTCATATCAGACAAGGGCATTTATGTCTTATCATGTCGGGCTGCTCCCTAGGCTATAAATAGCCGCCCCCTTCAACCACTAGCTGGTTGGCTGCTCTGAGAGAAACTGACACTTGTCATTTGAGAACATCCCATCCTCCGAGGACTTTGAGCGAAAATCATCAAGTGAGGAAAACCCAAACCCAACACCTACAAACCCAAAGTGATTGAGCATCACTGAAGAGATTGATCCTGCGTGGATCCGACGCTTGTTTCCTTTGAAGATTGTGCTTCTTCCAGACGGTTAGGCGTCAAGGTCTAGTGCATCTAAGAGGAATTGTGGATCACCGAGTGACCGAATTTGTGAAGGTTCGGAAGTCACCTGAAGACTTACCACGAGTGATTGGGCGAGGTCTGTGTGACCTTAGCTCAAGGAGAATACGGTGAGGACTGTGTGTCTGGGACTGGGTGTCCGGGACTGGGTGTCCTCGAGTTTAAATACTCAGCCGCTCCAACCAGATGTACAACTGAGACAACAGTTGGAACTGGTCTACCAAATCATTGTCTTCACCGTGCTTACTGGTTCTATTTACTCAACTCTTTCATTTCCTCATGTCTGTTGTTGTGTGCCTGTTCATATCTGTTTGAAGACTTTGACTGAAGACTTTCTCAATTTCCTCAGTTCAATTTCTTCAGTCTGTCCGTCTTCTTTCTTGTGTTATCCTGTGTTTACGCTTTCTGTACTCTGTGCTTGTCTTCATTTCATCATGATGACTATGCTTATGTTCTGTTATGTTTAATTCTGAGTACTTATTCTGCTGCGAGTAGTTCTTCACGTAGGAATTTCCTCACCAGCAAATTCCTCAGTGAAGAATTCATAAAAATCGCCTATTCACCCCCCCCTCTAGTCGATATAATGCACTTTCAAGGGTGAGAGTGCGTATAATCCATGGACTCAACATTAGTCATAAAGAACTCACATACTTATTGCAAAAATCTACAAGTCATCAAAACCAAGCACTACACGCATGCTCCTAGGGGGATAGATTGGTAGGAAAAGACCATCGCTCATCCCCGACCGCCACTCATAAGGAAGACAATCAAAGAAACACCTCATGCTTCAAATTTGTTACACAACGTTTACCATACGTGCATGCTATGGGACTTGCAAACCTCAACACAAGCATTTCTCAAATTCACAACTACCCACTAGCATGACTCTAATTTCACCATCTTTATATCGCAAAACTATTGCAAGGAATCAAACATATAATATTCAGTGATCTACAAGTTTTATGTAGGATTTTATGACTAACCATGTGAATAACCAATTCCTGTCAACTCTCTAAATAGATATAAGTGAAGCAAGAGAGTTTAATTATTTCTAAAAAAGATATGCCCACGCTTTAACAAATATAAGTGAATCAAAAGAGCATTATACAAATGGCGGTTTTTGATGTGTAGGGAAACAGGCAATCCAAACTTCAAATGATATAAGTGAAGCACATGAAGCATTCTATAAAGCCATACTCAAAAAATATAAGTGAAGTGCAATGATCATTCTATAAATCAACCAAGGACTATCTCATACCGGCATGGTGCATAAAAGAAAAGTGAAAACTAAATGGAAAAGACGCTCCAAGATTTGCACATATCACATGAACGAAACGAATCCGAAAACATACCGATACTTGTTGAAGAAAGATGGGACGCCTTCCGGGGCATCCCCAAGCTTAGACGCTTGAGTCTCCTTGAATATTTACTTGGGGTGCCTTGGGCATACCCAAGCTTTAGCTCTTGCCTCTCCTCCTTCTCCTCACATCGAGACCTCCTCGATCTTCGAACACTTCATCCACACAAAACTCAACAGAAAGCTCGATAAGATCCGTTAGTATAATAAAGCAAATCACTACTCTAATCGATACAACTAGAACTGGATACTTGAGGTGATAACTGGATAGTATGGCTCTGGGATTGCTTTCTCGCAGGGAGTCGAGAAAGGATCTCTGGCCGAGGTTGATAACACTACTAGTACTTTACTTTATGCTACTCTTATCTCTTTTGATGCTGCAAGATGCTTGGAGCTGCTTGAAGATGCTAGTATTCGATAGGCTAGGCTTTCCCCTTCTCTTCTGGCATTCTGTAGTCCAGTTCATAGATACAACCCTTTTCATTAATACCGATGCATATGTAGTGTAGATCCTTGCTTGCGAGTACTTTGGATGAGCACTCACGGTTGCTTTGCTCCCCCTTTTCCCCCTTTCTTCTTCTTCTCGGTTGATGCAACCAGATGTCGGAGCCCAGAAGCCAGATGCGACCGTCGATGCCTACTACTACGTGGAGGATGCCGACAACCAGGAGTAGTTAGGAGGCTCCCAGGCAGGAGGCCTTGCCTTTTCGATCGATGTTGCTTTTGTGCTATAGCCTTCTTAAGGCAAACTTGTTTAACTCATGTCTGTACTCAGATATTGTTGCTTCCACTGACTCTTGTGTATTCGAGCCTTCGAGGCCCCTGGCTTGTAATATAAAGCTTGTATTATTTTTAATTGTGCCTAGAGTTGTGTTGTGATATCTTCCCGTGAGTCCTTGATCTTGATCGTACACCTTTGCGTGTATGATTAGTGTATGACGTTCTAGTAAAAAATGTAAAATCGCGCACTACAGCCAAAGTTTCTGTTTTGCACCGCACAAATCAACAAGCAATGTAAACATCCTAAAGGCAAATCTTGACACATTATTTTTATTTTTAAACTTTATAAAAGCACACAACAGAAATAAATGACTCCCTAAAACTTCCGGGTTGTCTCCCTGGCAGCGCTTTCTTTAAAGCCATTAAGCTAGGCATATAGTGCTCAAGTAATGGATCCACCCGGATCCCAAGGTATATCAAAGCCAATTTTAATTAACAATGATTTGTGATTTATTAGTGAGCACAAAGTAACATATATCATGCAACGACGAAGTCTAATTCTCTTCCTATGCATCGGCATGTCATAAAAGAACAATTCATGCACACATAGTAAAGGCCAATGCATAGTATAAACAGTTTCTTGCAATTTTATCATATTGGAAACATGGAGAGGCGGAGATGTAGTTCCTCTCTCATAATAATTGCAAGTAGGAGCAGCAAGCACATGCATATTATATCTATCAAAATCATCATGTGTAGTAGTAAAATGCAACCCATCAATATAATCCTTAATAAGGGCAAACTTCTCCGAAATAGTGCAGTTTGGAGAATTCAAAAAGATAATAGGACTATCATGTGTGGGTGCAATAGCAACAATTTCATATTTAACAGAAGGAACAATAGCAAGTTCATCTCCATAAGCATAATTCATATTGGCATCTTGGCCACAAGCATAGCAAGCATCATCAAAAAGGGATATTTCAAACGAATCAACGGGATCATAGCAATTATCATGGCATTCATCCTTCAGTAAGAACGAAGGGACATTAAATAATTTATGACTTGAAGAGTTACTCTCATTAGAAGGTGGGCACGGGTAGCTAATCCGATCTTCCTCCTTTTGTTCTTCGCTCTCCTCATCATCTTTTTCATCTAATGAGCTCACAGTTTCATCAATTTCTTCTTCCATAGACTCCTGCAAAATATTAGTCTCTTCTGGGACAGCGGAGACTTTCTCAATAAATTCATCAATATCATAATTGTACTTATAATTCTCATAGCAATATTTAAGGATAGCTAAATTTTCAGGTCTATAAACTGAATCATCAAAATCTTCAAACTCTTTAAACAAAGATTCAATTTCACAAGCACCCTTAAAAGCAACAAATTCTTCTATTCGTTCCACATCATAGTAATCATATATACCATTAGCATAAGAAGTTAAGGTTTCATTATCATTAAATTTGCATGAAAAGAGAAGGTGTGGAGCCTTCATCCTAGAGCAACAAGTATAATCATATCTCAAGCATATTTGTCGAGCATACCAATGCAACATATGAATTTGATCCCATAATAGTTTTCCCTTTTGAGTCAAGCGACTATCCCTAAAGTATTCGCGTTGATCCAACGTTGCTCCCATTATCAAGTTGAATGGTGTTTTCTCGGGATTATCAAAGTAGTGCATAATATTTTCCACATAATGAGCATCGAGGGTTTTAGGAGGTTCCCCATATCCATGAGTGGCAAGTAAACCAATTTTTTTGGTATTTTGTGTTCCATATCCATAACTAAAGATAGAGAACAACTTATAACAGCAAATAAAATCCACTTGGTGATAAATCAAACAAGCACACACGCGAATATTCACCCCACGCTATTGCTCCCTGGCAACGGCGCCAGAAAAAGGTCTTGATAACCCACAAGTATAGGGGATCAATTGTAGCCTCTTTCGATAAGTAAGAGTGTCGAACCTAACGAGGAGCTAAAGGTAGAACAAATATTCCCTCAAGTTCTATCAACCACCGATACAACTTTACGCACGCTTAATGTTCGCTTTACCTAGAACAAATATGAAACTAGAAGTACTTTGTAGGTGTTGTTGGATAGGTTTGCAAGAATATAAAGAGCACGTAAATAAAAACTAGGGTCTTTTTAGATAAGAAGCAATAAAGTTAGTATAGCAAGTGTGGAAAAGTGGTGGTAGGAGTTGTGAAATTGTCCCTAAGCAATTGACTACTTTACTAGACCGATAGCAAGTTTTATGTGGGAGAGGCCATTGCTAGCATGTCACCCCTGACTTGGAATTCTATGCACTTATGATTGGAACTATTAGCAAGCATCTACAACTACTAACGTTCATTAAGATAAAATCCAACCACAGCATTAAGATATATTGGTCCCCCTTCAATCTCGTATGCATCAATTTCTATGCTAGGTTGAAGCTTCTGTCAATCTTGCCCTCCAATGCATAGTCCTATAAACATACAACTAACCCTATGGTGTGATCCACACGCGCGCTCATATGATGGGCACCAAAGGACAGCAACATAACCACAAGCAAATTACACAAATCATAGCAATTCACCAATTACCGATAGGACAACGAAAATCTACCCAGACATCATAGGATGGCAACACATCATTGGATAATAATATGAAGAATAAAGCACCATGTTCAAGTAGAGGGTACAGAGGGTTGCGGAAGAGTGGACCGCTGTAGATAGATGGGGGAAGGTGATGAAGATGTTGGTGAAGATGATAGAGGTGTTGGTGTAGATTGCGGTTACGATGATGCCCCCGGTGGCGTTCCAGCGCCATTGGGAGAGAGGGGGAGAGGGCCCCCCTTATTCTTCTTCTTCCTTGACCTTCCCCCTAGATGGGAGAAGGGTTTCCCCTATGGTCCATGGCCTCCATGGCGGCGGAGGGGCAAGAGCCCCTCCGAGATTGGATCTGTCTCTCTGTCTCTCTCTTTTTCTGCATTCCTGATTATGCCCTTTCACCATTTCTTATATTCTCGTAGATCCATAACTCCGATTGGGCTGAAATTTGTACACGGTTTTTATCCGAATATTGGCTTTCTTGCGGTGAAAGAAGGGCACCAACTGCCTTACGGGGTGGCCATGAGGGTCAGGGGCGCTGCTATGTCTTGAGCTTGCGTTGGTTTTCCTTGAAGAGGAAAGGGTACCGTGATGCAGCAATAGTAGCGTAAGTATTTCCCTCAGTTTTTGAGAACCAAGGTATCAATCCAGTAGGAGGCTCCTCAAAAGTCCCATGCACCTACACAAACAAACAAAGAACTCGCAACCAAGGCAATAAAGGGGTTGTCAATCCCTTCACGACCACTTGAGAAAGTGAGATCTGATAGAGATAATATGATAAGATAAATATATTTTTGGTATTTTATAATATAGATGCAAAAAGTAAAGATGCAAATAAAAGTAGATTGAAAGTTTATATGATAAAAGATAGACCCGGGGGCCATAGGTTTCACTAGTGGCTTCGCTCAAGATACCATAAGTATTACGGTGGGTGAACAAATTACTGTCGAGCAATTGATAGAAAAGCGAATAATTATGAGATTATCTAGGCATGATCATGTATATAGGCATCACGTCCGTGACAAGTAGACCGACTCCTACCTGCATCTACTACTATTACTCCACACATCGACCGCTATCCAGCATGCATCTAGAGTATTAAGTTCATAAGAACAGAGTAACGCATTAAGAAAGATGACATGATGTAGAGGGATAAACACATGCAATATGATATAAACCCCATCTTTTTATCCTCGATGGCAACAATACAATACGTGCCTTGCAACCCTTTCTGTCACTGGGTAAGGACACCGCAAGATTGAACCCAAAGCTAAGCACTTCTCCCATGGCAAGAAAGATCAATCTAGTAGGCCAAACCAAACTTATAATTCGAAGAGATTTGCAAAGATATCTCAATCATACATAAAAGAATTCAGAGAAGATTCAAAAATTTCTCAAAGATAAACTTGATCATAAACCCACAATTCATCGGATCTCGACAAACACACCGCAAAAAGAGTTTACATCGAATAGATCTCCACAACAGAGGGGGAGACCATTGTATTGAGATCCAAAAAGAGAGAAGAAGCCATCTAGCTAATAACTATGGACCCTGAAAGTCTGTGGTAAACTACTCACAACTCATCGGTGGGGCTATGATGTTGATGTAGAAGCCCTCCGTGGTCGATTCCCCCTCCGGCGGAGCGCCGACGAAGGCTCCAAGATGGGATCTCGCGGATATAGAAGGTTACGGCGGTGGAAATTGTTTTTCATTGGCTCCCTGGATGTTTTCGGGGTACGTACGTATATATAGGAGGAAGAAGTACGTCGGTGGCCGCTAGTGGGGCCCAGGAGACAGGGGCGTGCCCAGGAGGGGTGGGCGCGCCCTCCTATCTCCTGGCCGCCTCGTTTGCTTCTTGACTTGCACTCCAAGTTCTCCGGATCATGTTCGTTTGAAAAATTACGCTCCCAAAGGTTTCATTCCGTTTGGACTCCGTTTGATATTCCTTTTCTTCGAAATACTGAAATAGGCAAAAAAACAGCAATACGGGCTGGGCCTCCGGTTAGTAGGTTAGTCCCAAAAATGATATAAATATGTAAAATAAAGCCCATAAACATCCAAAAGGGGTAATATAATAGCATGGAACAATCAAAAATTATAGATACGTTGGAGACGTATCACACATCCCCAAGCTTAATTCCTGCTCATCCTCGAGTAGGTAAATGATAAAAACAGAATTTTTGATGTGGAATGCTACCTAGCATAATTCTCAATGTAATTTTCTTTATTGTGGCATGACTGTTCAGATCCAAATGATTCAAAATAAAAGTTCATATTGACAAAAGAAATAGTAACACGTCAAGCATACTAATCAAAGCAATCATGTCTTCTCAAAATAACATGGCTAAAGAAAGTTCATCCCTACAAAATCATATAGTTAGGCTATGCTTCATTTTCGTCACACAAAGATGTTCCCAAATTCTACACCCCAGATGACAAGCCAAGCAATTGTTTCGTACTTAAAATAATCTCAAACTTTTTCAACCTTCACGCGATACATGAGCATGAGCCATGGATATAGCACTATGGGTGGAATAGAATATGATGATGGGGATTGTGTGGAGAAGACAAAAAAGGAGAAAGTCTCACATTGACGAGGATAATCAACGGGCTATGGAGATTCCCATCAATTGATGTCAACATGAGGAGTAGGGATTTCCATGCAACGGATGCACTAGAGCTATAAATGAATGAAAGCTCAACAAAAGAGAACTAGTGGGTGTGCATCCAACTTGCTTACTCACGAAGACCTAGGGCATTTGAGGAAGCCCATCGTAGGAATATACAAGCCAAGTTCTATAATGAAAAATTTCCACTAGTATATGAAAGTGACAACATATGAGACTCTCTATATGAAAAACATGGTGCTACTTTGAAGCACACTATATGAGACTCACTACATGAAGAACAAGGTGCTACTTTGAAGCACAAGTGTGGAAAAAGAGATAGTAACATTGCCCCTTTTATTTTTTTTATTTTTTTTCTTTGGCCTTTTTTTCTTTTGGCATTTCCCTTTTTTTCTTTTTGGGCAATTCTCTAATAATGATGATCATCACACTTTTATTGATTACAACACATGCATTACAACTCGAAACTAGAACAAGATATGACTATATGAATGCCTCCGGTAGTGTACCGGGATGGTGCAATGAATCAAGAGTGACATGTATGAAAAATTATGCATGGTGGCTTTGCCACAAATACGATGTCAACTACTTGATCATGCAATGGCAATATGACGAAAGTAATGTATGTCATGATGATGATGAACGGAACGGTGGAAAGTTGCATGGCAATATATCTCGGAATGGCTATGGAAATGCCATAATAGGTAGGTATGGTGGCTGTTTTGAGGAAGATATAAGGAGGTTTATGTGTGATAGAGTGTATCATATCACGGGGTTTGGATGCACCGGCGAAGTTTGCACCAACTCTCAAGGTGAGAAAGGGCAATGCACGATACTGAAGAGGCTAGCAATGATGGAAAGGTAAAAGTGCGTATAATCCATGGACTCAACATTAGTCAATAGAACTCATATACTTATTGCAAAAATTTAGAAGTCATCAAAAATCAAGCACTACGCGCATGCTCCTAGGGGGATAGATTGGTAGGAAAAGACCATCGCTCGTCCCTGACCGCCACTCATAAGGATGCACAAGCCAGGTACACTTCATGTTTCAAATTTGTTACATGACTTTAACCATACGTGCATGCTACAGGACTTGCTAACTTCAACACAAGAATTCTTTAAATTCATAATCACCCAACTAGCATGACTTTAATATCACTACCTCCATATCTCAAAACAATTATCAAGTATCAAATTGATCATAGCATCCAATTCACTTCCTATGATAGTTTTATTATACCCAACTTGGATGCCTACCATTCTAGGACCAATTTTATAACCATAGAAAATACCATGCTGTTCTAACAGACTCTCAAAATAATATAGGTGAATCATGAGAGACTAGCAATTTCTAAAAAATTAAGCCACTGCCGTGCTCTAAAAGATATAAGTGAAGAACTAGAGCAAAAACTATCAAGCTCAAAAGATATAAGTGAAGCACATAGAGTATTCTAGTAAATTCTAATCAAGTAGGCTTCTCCCAAAAGGTGTGTACATAAAGGATGATTGTGGTAAACTAAAAAGCAAAGACTAATATAATACATGATGCTCCAAGCAAAAGACATATCATGTGGCAATAAAAATATAGCTCCAAGTAAAGTTACCAATGAACGAAGACGAAAGAGGGGATGCCTTCCGGGGGCATCCCCAAGCTTAGGATTTTGGATATTCTTGAATATCTTGGGGTGCCATGGGCATCCCCAATCTTAGGCTCTTGCCACTCCTTATTCCATAGTCCATCAAAGCTTTACCCAAAACTTGAAAACTTCACAACACAAAACTCAACAGGAAATCTTATAAGCTCCGTTAGTGAAAGAAAACAAATCTACCACATAAGGTACTGTAATGAACTCATTCTTTACTTATTTTGGTGTTAAACCTACTTAATTCCAACTTCCCTATGGTTCATAAACTATTTTACTAGCCATAGATGTATCAAAATAAGCAAACAACACACGAAAAACAGAATCTGTCAAAAACAGAATAGTCTGTAGCAATCTGTAACTAAAGCAAACTTCTGGAACTCTAAAAATCCTACCAAAATAGGAAGTACTGGAAAATTTGTCTATTGATCAGCAGAAAAAATAATCCACGCAAAATCACATTTCTGTGATTTAACAAAACTAATTTCGTGCGCGCAAAGTTTCTGTTTTTCAGCAGAATCAGATTAACTATCATCATAGGTTATCCTATAGGTTCTACTTGGCACAAACACTAATTAAAACATAAAAACACATATAAACAGAAGGTAGATGCAAAATTTATTACTAAACAGAAACAAAAACAAAAAACACAAATAAGATTGGGTTGCCTCCCAATTAGCGCTATCGTTTAACGCCCCTAGCTAGGCATAAAAGCGAAGATAGATCTAAGTAGTGCCATAATAATAAGATAGATCTTGAAAACTCATCTCATATTCTCTATGTTTGGCAGCAAGCTTTCTTTGATGCAAGCAAAAATAATCAAAAGGGCTAAATTTAGCGGGACAAAAGTCCCCAAGATCAATCTCAGGAGGAACGGGTTCCTCCTTTGGCCCTTCATAATGCACAACAAATTCATCACTAAAAGCATTCTTTTGGCAAAACCTCGTAAGCCTATACTCAAGAGAGTATCCTAGCTCATTATTTCGAAGAGCAAAACACATTATTAAGTTCGGAAATTCTATCAACCAAGACATTGGTAGGAACCTTTTTTCTAAGGTTTTCATTGAAAGCAACATAGTCCGAGGATTGAAAACGCCCAATTTCCTCTTAATCAAAGAGGACTGCCTCTATGGGAGGACGACCGGCATCCACCCTATAGTGCGCAAAGATTTCTTTGGCCTCTCTTATTATAAATCTAAACTCATGAGACAAAAAGATAGTAACAGCGTGCTTAACAGAAGAATGCTCAATATTGGAAAATTCTAGGAAAATTCTTTGTATGCAAGGTTGCATATACATAAATTGTCTTTCAAGTTCAACTACAAGCATAGCGATAGCATCCGCAAGACTACTAGTTCTATGAAGAATATAACCACCAATGGAAGGTAAAGCACCAGCACAAGTAAAGAAATCTTGAATAACACCTTTTCCAATAATGTTACCACTACCGATTCAAAACTTTTTAGTATGCAAGATAGGGGGTTCTTCAGCCGGAGCCTCAGAATTTTCCATGTTATTATTGTTGTCCATATCAACGATAATCACCCCAATTTCAAACATAATGGCAACAAAAGCAAGGAGGAAGAAAGCAAGCGAAAGAGAGGAAAGGAATGGGAAAGAGAGGGCAAATAAAACAGCAAGGGTGAAGTGGGGGAGAGGAAAACGAGAGGCAAATGGAAAATAATGTAAATGCGAGGGAGATGAGTTTGTGATGGGTGCTTGGTATGTCTTGACTTGAGCGAAGACCTCCCCGGCAATGGCGCCAGAAATCCTTCTTGCTACGTATTGAGCTTGCGTTGGTTTTCCTTGAAGAGAAAAGGGGGATGCAGCAATAGTAGCGTAAGTATTTCCCTCAGTTTTTGAGAACCAAGGTATCAGTCTAGTAGGAGGCTCCTCAAAAGTCCCACGCACCTACACAAACAAACAAAGAACTCGCAACCAACGCAATAAAAGGGGTTGTCAATCCCTTCACGGCCACTTGCGAAAGTGAGATCTGATAGAGATAATATGATAAGATAAATATATTTTTGGTATTTTATAATATAGATGCAAAAAGTAAAGATGCAAATAAAAGTAGATTGAAAGTTCATATGATAAAAGATAGACCGGGGGCCATAGGTTTCACTAGTGGCTTCTCTCAAGATAGCATAAGTATTACGGTGGGTGAACAAATTACTGTCAAGCAACTGATATAAAAGCGAATAATTATGAGATTATCTAGGCATGATCATGTATATAGGCATCACGTCCGTGACAAGTAGACCGACTCCTGCCTGCATCTACTACTATTACTCCACACATCGACCGCTATCCAGCATGCATCTAGAGTATTAAGTTCATAAGAACAGAGTAACGCATTAAGAAAGATGACATGATGTAGAGGGATAAACTCATGCAATATGATATAAACCCCATCTTTTTATCCTCGATGGCAACAATACAATACGTGCCTTGCAACCCTTTCTGTCACTAGGTAAGGACACCACAAGATTGAACCCAAATCTAAGCACTTCTCCCATGGCAAGAAAGATCAATCTAGTAGGCCAAACCAAACTAATAATTCAAAGAGACTTGCAAAGATACCTCAATCATACATAAAAGAATTCAGAGAAGATTCAAATATTTCTCATAGATAAACTTGATCATAAACCCACAATTCATCGGATCTCGACAAACACACTGCAAAAAGAGTTTACATTGAATAGATCTCCACAAGAGAGGGGGAGAACATTGTATTGAGATCCAAAAAGAGAGAAGAAGCCATCTAGCTAATAACTATGGACCCGAAGGTCTGTGGTAAACTACTCACAACTCATCGAAGGGGCTATGGTGTTGATGTAGAAGCCCTCCATGGTCGATTCCCCCTCCAGTGGAGCTCCGGCGTAGGCTCCAAGATGTGATCTCGTGGATACAGAAGGTTACGGCGGTGGAAATTGTTTTTCGTTGGCTCCCTAGATGTTTTTGGGGTACGTAGGTATATATAGGAGGAAGAAGTACGTCGGTGGCCGCTCGTGGGGCCCAGGAGACAGGGGGTGCGCCTAGGAGGGGTGGGTGCGCCCTCCTATCTCCTGGCCGCCTCGTTTGCTTCTTGACTTGCACTCCAAGTTCTCCGGATCACGTTCATTCCAAAAATCACGCTCCCAAAGGTTTCATTCCGTTTGGACTCCGTTTGATATTCATTTTCTTCGAGTACCGAAATAGGCAAAAAAACAGCAATACGGGTCGGGGCTACGGTTAGTTGGTTAGTCCCAAAAATGATATAAATATGTAAAATAAAGCCCATAAACATCCAAAAGGGGTAATATAATAGCATGGAACAATAAAAAATTATAGATACATTGGAGACGTATCAGGCGCGCCCACCCCTTGGGATGCGCCCCCTGCCTCTTGCCCCCCTCGAGCATCGTCTCACGTTGATTCTTCTTCCCAAAAATCACATATATTCCAAAAAAATCTCCGTCAATTTTTATCCCGTTTGGACTCCGTTTGATATGGATTTTCTGCGAAACAAAAAACATGCGACAAACAGGAACTGGCACTGGCTACTGGATCAATATGTTAGTCCCAAAAATAGTATAAAAAGTTGACAAAAGTATATGAAAGTTTTATAATATTGGCATGGAACAATGAAAAATTATAGATACGACGGAGACGTATCAACCACCAACGTCTTATTTTGATTCGGCGGTATTGTAAGGTGAAGCGGCCCGGACCAACCTTAGATGTTCACGTACATGAGACCGGTTCCACCGACAGGCATGCAACTAGTTTTGCATAAAGGTGGCTGGCGGGTGTCTGTTTCTCCTACTTTAGTTGAATCAAATTTGACTGCGGCCGATCCTTGGAGAAGGCTAAAACAGAAAACTTGATAAATCACCATTGTGGTTTTTGCTGTAGGTAAGAACGGTTTTTTCTAGAAGCCCGTAGCAGCCACGTAAAACTTGCAACAACAAAGTAGAGGACGTCTAACTTGTTTTTGCAGGGCATGTTGTGATGTGATATGGTCAAGACATGATGTGATATATGTTGTTGTATGAGATGATCATGTTTTGTAAATTATTGACAACCTGCAGGAGCCCTATGGTTGTCTCTTTATTGTATGAAATGCAAAAGCCATGTAATTTCTTTACTTTTATCGCTATGTGTTAGCAATAGTTGTAGAAGCAATAGTTGGCGAGACGACAACAATGAAACGATGGAGATCAAGGTGTGAAGCCGGTGACGATGGAGATGATGACAATGCTTTGGAGATGGAGATAAAAAGCACAAGATGATGATGGCCATATCATGTCACATATTTTGATTGCATGTGATATTTATCTTTTATGCATCTTATTTTGCTTAGAACGACGGTATCATTATAAGATGATCCCTTCACACAATTTCAAGATAAAAGTGTTCTCCTCGAGCATGCACCGTTGCTAAAGTTCGTCGTTTCGAAGCACCTCGTGATGATCGGGTGTGATAGACTCTACATTCGCATACAATGGGTATAAGCCAGTTTTACACAAGCAAAATACTTGGGTTAAACTTGACGAGCCTAGCATGTACATACATGGTCTCAAAACACTAGAGACCAAAAGGTCGAACATGAGTCATATAGTAGATATGATCAACATATTGATGTTCACCATTGAAGACTACCCCATCTCATGTGATGATCGGTCATGGGTTAGTTGATTTCGATCATGCATCACTTATATAAATTGAGGGATGTTTATTTGAGTGGGAGTTCATTAGTAATTTTATTAATTGAACTTAATTTATCATGAACTTAGTCTTATAGTTTTGCATATCTATGTTGTAGATCAATGGCTCGAGCTACCGTTCCCCTGAATTTTAATGCATTCCTAGAGAAAGCTAAGTGGAAAGATGATGGTAGCAACTACACGGACGGGGTCCGTAACTTGAGGATTATCTTCATTGCAGCATATAAGAATTATGTCCTTGATGCACTGCTAGGTGACAGACCTGCTGCAGGAGCTGATGCAGATGTTCTGAACGTCTGGCAAGCTCGATCTGATGACTACTCAATAGTTTAGTGTGCCATACTTTACAGCTTAGAACTGGGATTTTCAAGGACGTTTTGAATGTCATGGAGCATATGAGATGTTCCAAGAGTTGAAGTTAATATTTCAAGCAAATGCCTAGGTTGAGAGATATGAAGTATCCAACAAGTTCTATAGCTGCAAGATGGAGGAGAACAATTCTGTCAGTGAACACATACTCAAAATGTCTAGGTACCATAACCACTTGACTCAGCTGGGAGTTGAACTTCCAGTTGATAGTGTTATTGACAGAGTTCTTCAATCACTGCCACCAAGCTACAAAGGCTTCGTGGTGAACTATAATATGCAAGGGATGAATAAAACGATTCCTGAGCTCTTCGCAATGCTTAAGGCCGCGAAGGTAGAAATCAAGAAGGAGCATCAAGTGTTGATGGTTAACAAGACCACTAGTTTCAAGAAAAAAGGCAAAGGAAAGAAAGGGAACTTCAAGAAGAATGGCAAGCAAGTTTCCACTCCCGGGAAGAAACACAAAGCTGGACCTAGCCTGAAACTGAGTGCTTCTACTGCAAAGGAAGTGGTCCCTGGAAGCGGAACTACCCCAAGTATTTGGCGGGTAAGAAGGATGGCAAAGTGAATAAAGGTATATTTGATATACATGTAATTGATGTGTTCCTTACTAATGCTCGTAGTAGCGCTTGGGTATTTGATACTAGTTCGGTTGCCCATGTTTGTAACTCGAAACAGGAGCTGCGGAATAAATGAAGATTGGTTAAGGACGAGGTGACGATGCACGTCGAAAATGGTTCCCAGGTCGATGTGATCGCCGGCGGCACCCTATCTCTACATTTACCTTCGAGATTAGTTTTAGACCTCAATAATTCTTATTTGGTGCCCGCGTTGAGCATGAACATTATATCTGGATCTTGTTTATTGCCAGACGGTTATTCATTTAAGTCAGAGAATAATAGTTGTTCTATTTATATGAATAATACCTTTTATGGTCATGCATCCTTGAAGTGTGGTCAATTCTTATTGAATCTCAATTGTAGTGATACACATATTCATAATATTGAACCAAAAGGTGCAAAGTTGATGATGATAGTGCAACATACTTGTGGCACTGCCATTTAGGTCATATTGGTGTAAAGCGCATGAAGAAACTCCATGCAGATGGACTTTTGGAGTCACTTGATTATGAATCATTTGATACTTGCGAACCATGCCTCATGGTCAAGATGACTAAAACTCCATTCTTCGGAACAATGGAGCGAGCTAATGACTTATTGGAAATAATACATACCGATGTATGCGATCCGATGAGTGTTGAAGCACGCGACGGGTATCATTATTTTCTAACCTCCATAGATGATTTAAGCAGATATGGGTATATCTACTTAATGAAACACAAGTCTGAAACATTTGAAAAGTTCAAAGAATTTTAGAGTGAAGTGGAGAATCATCGTAACAAGAAAATAAAGTTTCTACGATCTGATTGTGGAGGCGAATATTTGAGTTACGAGTTTGGCCTTCATTTAAAACAATGTGGAATTGTTTCACAACTCACGTCACCTGGAACACCATAGTGTAATGGTGTGTCCGAACGTCGTAACCGTACTTTATTAGATATGGTGCATTCTATGATGTCTCTTACCGATTTACCACAATAGTTTTGGGGTTATGCATTAGAGATAGCTGCATTCATGTTAAATATGGCACCGTCTAAATCCGTTGAGACGATACCATATGAACTATGGTTTGGCAAGAAACCTAAGTTGTTGTTTCTAAAAATACGGGGATGCGATGCTTATGTCAAAAGGCTTCAGCCTGATAAGCTCAAACCTAAATCGGAGAAGTGCGTCTTCATAGGATACCCTAAACAAACTATTGGTTACACTTTCTACCACAGATCCGAAGGAAAGATCTTTGTTGCTAA
This sequence comes from Triticum aestivum, assembly GCF_018294505.1. Lineage (NCBI taxonomy): Eukaryota > Viridiplantae > Streptophyta > Magnoliopsida > Poales > Poaceae > Triticum > Triticum aestivum. Next base: position 577,440,522 of record NC_057810.1, read on the forward strand.
TAATGTGTCCTTTCTAGAGAAGGAGTTTCTCTCGAAAGAAGTGAGTGGGAGGAAAGTAGGACTTGATAAGGTAGTTGTACCTTCTCTCGAATTGGAAGGTAGCACATCAGAGAAAACCGTTCCTATGATGTCTACACCAACTAGAGAGGAAGCTAATGATGATCATGAAACTTCAGATCAAGTTACTACTAAACTTCGTAGGTCAACCAAAGCACGGTCCACACCACCAGTACAAAAAAATACACTTCCGTGATGATACGTGTTTGTCACAGTAGGTCGCGTTTTCTGTCATGCATGTACATCCATGATGATTTTATGACAGAATCAAGATAGTCGTACCTGTGCTGTCGTTGAAGTGTTCCATGAAATTACCAAAATTATCATCACGGAAGTGTCCACTTCCATGACGATAAATCACGCGTCACAGAAGTGCTTTCGTCAAGGGTGACCGACACGTGGCATCCACCGTAACAGAACGCCGTTAAGCTATCGGATCCGATTTTGGATCCGATAACCTGTTAACAGCCACGACCAATGCCGATTTTCCATGTGTAAAATTCTCATTGGCTGACAGATCCACGTGTCAGCTCCGCGTTGGCACATGTGTCACTCATCCAACGGTCAAGATGGGCCTATGATATGTTGACACGTGGACCGGCTCAAAAGTGGCCCACAAAGTTTAAATGGGCCGGCCCAACTGAAGGCCCATAAGATTTAGCGGACCATAACAGGCCGGCCCATCTAAAGGCCCACAAAATTTAGCGTACCATAATGGGCTGGCCCAGCTAAAGGCCCACACGATTTTGCAGACCATAATGGGTCGGCCTAGCTAAAGGCCCACAAGATTTTGCAGACCACAATGGGCTGGCCCAGCTAAAGGCCCACAAGATTCTGCACACCATAATGGGCCAGCCCAGCTAAAGGCCCAACATTCTCTGTCAAATCGGCCCATCAACGGCCTGTCCTAAACTTGTCATCAATGTGGCCCATGGTCACTTCTGGCCCGTTAACAGTCCGCTAAGTAATTGGGCCGAATTACGGCCTGGTGTATTTCCGGCCTGTTAAAGGTCTGACTTCATTTGGGCCCATTTACAGGCCATCAAAACTTTTGGCCCATAAAAAACCATGAAGGATTTGGGTCATACTCGGCCATGTCTGACATTCGGCCTGTTAGAGGCCCACTATAGATTTGGGCCACTTTTGGCCTATTGTCATTTTCGGCCTGTTAACGCCGGACGTAAACAATGGGCCATATGTGGCCCAATGTTATGTCGGGCCCATTAACGGCCCATATAAAAATGACGACAATCTAGCCTAACCGAAGTTCGGGCCTGTTAAAGGCCCATGTATTAGGTCGGCGCATTTACGGCCCGTCCAAATTTTGGCCTGTCAAAGATCCGCATTGTAAATGGGCCACCATTTCAGCCTGCTAAGTCTAGTGGGTTATTTGGCACAATAAGGGCCCAATCTCACTTTCGGTCTATTAAAGGCCCATGTTTTTTATGGGCTCGAGATATTTACACTTGTAAACAGGCTATTTTTACTGGGGGCCCAAATTATGTTTAGGCCTGTTAAAGGCCCACTATGGGCACATGCCTACCAGAAAAATATGAAAGCTTATGTTGATTTAGGCCCAGATATTTTTAGTGGGCTACATGCCAATTTCGGCCGTAATCGTTTTTAGCCCAATTGGAATGGGCCCGATGAATGTTGGCATGTTGGGCTCCTACGAAGCTTCCGGCCGAATACATTACTAAGATAAACCTACACTATACAAAAATAGCGTCGTAATTACTGCAGCCTCTGGCAGCATCACAAATGTTGTATCACAAGAAAATAAATTCCAACCATACAACGAAAGGCCTGTTGGCATAAAGTTTACAGTCCTTCCAGATAAAAGCACCATCAGATGTATATAAGCACAGATCATTTGACCTGAGTGCTTATGTTTCAGGCTGTAGAATCTGATGGAGCAGCACGATCTCCACCTTTTTCCGCCATTGCTCTTGAACAACGAAGCGAATATCTGATAGTCTAGTTTCAAAACCATTCATATCTTGACGACATTTCTCAACCACTATTCTTGTTTCCGAAACAACGTCCATTAGGGATTGGACTTGTGTCTGGAGCACAGATATATCACTCTGTCTAGTAGGAAGATTTTGTTCAGTAGGCGATTTGGACGAGGTTACCTTGACAACCAACCCAGAATTATGCAGGGAGGTGCTTTTTGCACTGTTAGTGGAGAGATACTGACGCACTACAGCAAGAGGTGACATTGTGCCTGTAGTAGCCTCGTCACCATCAGGTGGTTGTGGCTGTTCAATCATTTGTTCCATAGCTTCCTGAAAGTTTGAACTTGTAGATTAGTGTACCAGATAAGTTACTAATGAGGCAAAAACAAACAAAGTAGGTTAAACGTTTATAAATAACTTATTTTGGTGAACTACTATAATACATTAGCATGTATTGTAGTGCCAACTACATAATAAAATCACTTTCGGAACATATGTCCACGTAGCATGCCTATTGTATTGTCTATTTCCTCACATTCATTGACATCTAAGGATAAAGAGACATGGTTTAAAGTAGGATGAACATAGTATGACATCATTCATATCATGGGCAAACAGATATAGAACAAACATGATATTTTATCATTGTGTGCGCACGTGAACATAACAACTAGATTACAGATCAAGACCAAAAGAATATCCTTCATCTCTTTTAAACCATGTAAGGTGAAATGATACGCTAAGACAAGTGTGTATAAAAGTGAATAGAGTAACTGACATTGGCTGCAAACCAAGTAGTTAAATGAACACATCACAGTACCAATCAGTTCAAGGCAGGATGAATAAGGACTTACAACTGGTGTGCTCATGCCCTTCATCTTGCTCGTGTGGCAATACTTGAAGATTTGCACTGCATTCGCTTCAGGTTCTTTTTGGTCCGCACGGGCTTTCCTCTGTATTTGGAACAAGTCAATATAGATACGATAATATGGCACAAAAAAAGAAGGAAGTAGCAGCTATTTACAAGAGCCTCACAATGTGCAATATAGCTACGAGATCCTGTTGTCTATTGGAATTTCACTTTAGAACGGTTGGTTTTGTTCTTTAAACAGTTAGCCTAGAAGAACATACACTTGTAAGGCACATACATAAATACAAGTTCAATATGTGGTCTGATCAAATACATATAGCCTACCTAATACTTTGGATCAGACTAGTGTTTAATGAGGGTTGTCTAGTCTTCATCTGTAATATATTCCACTGGAGATGTTTGGGCGATTTCATTGTTAGCCTTGCCTTCAAAGTGAGATTTTCTAAGGTGGTACCGATACTGCCGCAGAGCAGACTGAAAAACATGAGTGCATGCTTGTTTAGTTGCATCATCTTTCGGATCCAGCTTGAACCTCATTTGTTGAAAAAAGAATGTGAGTCTTATTAGGAGGAAGCTAGAAAGTATGGGACAGAGCAAGACAATATTACTAATTGCAATGAATAACATTACTTACGGATAAATGGTCAAGGAAGGTGTTAAACTGGGTATAGTCTTTCTCATTCCTGTACTGGATCCACGTTGGGAGGATACGTGCATGACACCTAATGGCAACGGCTGCCTCTGATACTAACTTGGCTGACTTTGTAGCATCATGTGGCCTTTTAAACCTGCCTCAAAATGGATCTCCATTCTTCCTCCTTTAGATTTTGTTAATCTATCAAGCATTATCCCTGATGTCTGTTTCCGCTTGTGCTATGGTGCTAGTTCAACAACGAATATGGGAAGTGTTAGTGTACATCAAACTATGAGAGTACATATAAAGGAGCATGCAACTGCAACTTGACTCGGTCAGGTACCGTCTTGGTGTTGATGCTCATGAGGTTCATCTGATCTTGCCAAGTCCTGTTGTGTCAGCAGTGCTTCGGAAGTAGTGTTAGGTGTGAAGGCATCTTGGGAACTGGCCAGTTCCGGAGCAAATGAACGAGTAACTGGTTGAGATCCTGGTACAGTTGAAGCGGATGCTGCAGCTCGTGGAGCAGGTGATACTGTGCTTGTAGATTTAGTCGTTGGACTTGGACCTTCTACTGCACTATAAGTACCAGCAGAATCTCGACGGCAGAACCTTTTCCATTTCACCCGACGAGTAACAACACTCCCTATTATATTATTTTCCTCGCTCTTTTTTGACTTTGCCACGTCAAGCTGTACCCACAACACAAAAGAATAAAATCACTCTTCAGAACTCATTGATGCATGATACAGACAAGCAATACTTTGATGTAAGACAACCGTCTGAGGATGGAATATGTAAGAAAAACTGGACGACATGACATATTCACAGCTACGATGTGCAAACTAAGCAGAAGGATTTTCAAGAAAATAGAAGTAATGCAAGCTAGACACCATATGAAAGATGCAACCAATATTACTCTGCCAAGTTAAAAGTGTCTTATCATAAGTGGCAATTCGAAAAATTAGAAGCAGTATAATGTAGAAATCAATGCAAGATGCAACCACTATCAAACTGCCATGTTAAAAGCGTCCAATCATGAGTGACTGATGCGGGATACACAACAGCAGTACTTTGATGTAAGAACATGGTATGATAGATAGATACAGTGTATTCTAGACACAGAAAGCCATGTCATATGCACATGTATAACGTATAAACTCAGCAGGTGCAATTTAATCAAAATAGAAGAAATACAGGCTAGACAAGATATGCAACATGAAACCAATTATCACACTGTCAACTTAGAGCAAGCACCTGCGATGGTGGAGTACAGGAGATGAACTCATCATGTAGACTTGGGACTTCAACTTCATTAGCAGTAGCAGTGGCAAATCTAGAGAGTCTTTGTTTGCGTCGGTGCGGAGGACCACCAACATCCCCTAACTTACTCTTTTCCTTCCTATTTTTTGATATTGCCTTATGAAGTCAAAACCACAAGAAGATGAATAAAATTAGCTCTACATAACTGGTTGATGCATGATACAGACGAACACTACTTTGATGTAAGGCAAGCGGAGGATAGGAGGATGGAATATATACAAAAAAAGACATCGTTTGATATTCACACGTACGATAGGAGGATGGAATATGTATGAAAAACAGTAAGCGGAAGACATTTAAAAAAAATAGAACAAATGAAAGCTAGGCACCATATGAACATGCAACCAATATCACTCTATCAGGTAAAAAGTGTCTCGTCATAAGTGTCATTTCAAGAAATTAGAAGTAGTACAAGCTAGAAGACAATGCAAGATGCAACCTACATCACAGTCCCAAGTTAAATGTGTCTTATTGGTAAGTGATCGTTGCAGGTATAAGTTGTAAGCTACGCAGATGCAATTCAACATAATCAGAAGCAATACAAACTAGACATCATACGAAAAACGCAACCACGTATATCAGTTCCAAGTAAGAGCAAGCACCTGTGATGGTGGAGTAGGGGAGATGTGCTCATCATGTACACGTATGTTCTAGAAACAGGAACACATGTCGTATTCATAGGGATTATGTGTAAAGTAAGCAGATGCAATTCAAGTTAGAAGTAATACAAGCTAGACATCATATGCAACATGCAACCACATATAATAGTGTCAAGTTAGAGCAAGCACCTGTGATGGTGGAGTAGGGGAGATGTGCTCATCATCTACACAGCTACGTTGACTGTCCAACCTTGTGTTGTCTTGCGAATCTTGTTGGGAGGATGGCGGAGTAGAATCTGTAGAGACCCCCTGTTTGAGTTGCTCTGAAGGACCACCATCATCCACTGCCGGAATAATTTCCTTCAACTATAATGATTTTGCATTGTGAAGTCAAACCGATAATAAAAAGGAATAAAATTCGCTCTTCAGAACTCATTCATGCATGATACTGACGAACACTACTCGGATGAAAGGCAAACACATGATGCGAGGATGGAATATGTATGAAAAACAGGATGGTGTGACATATTCACACCTATGATGTGGTAACTAAGCAGAAGGCATTTCAACAAATTAGAAGCACTGGAAGCTAGACACCATATGAAAGATGCAACCAATATCACTCTGCCAAGTTCAAACTGTATGGCGTTTCAACAAATTAGAAGCGGTACATGCTAGAAATCATATGCAAGACACAACCAATATCACAGTGGCGACTTAAAGGTGCCTTATCATAAGTGACTGATGCGGGATATGCAAGAATAGCAGTCTGATGTAGAAACAGGAACACATGTCATATTCACAGGCATTATGTGTAAAGTAAGCAGATGCAATTCAACAAAGTTAGAAGCAATACAAGCTAGACATCATACGCAACATGCAACCACATATAATAGTGCCAAGTTAGAGCAAGCACCTGTGATGGTGGAGTAGGGGAGATGTGCTCATCATCTACACAGCTACGTTGACTGTCTAGCCTTGCGTTGTCTTCCGAATCTTGTTGGGAAGATGGCGGAGTAGAATCTGTAGAGAACCTCCATTTCAGTTGCTCGGAAGGACCACCATCATCCAATGCCTTGCCAATTTCCTTCAGCTTTATTGATTTTGCATTGTGAGGTCATACCGACAAGAAAAAGGAATATCATTCGCTCTTCAGAACTCATTCATGCATGATGCTGACGAACACTACTCTGATGAAAGGCAAAGTCATGATACGAGGATGGAATATGTACAAAAAAATGGACGGCTTGACATATTCGCACCTATGATGTGGTAACTAAGCAGAAGGAACTTCAACAAATTAGAAACACTACAAGACACCATATGGAACGTGCAATCAATATCACTCTGCCAAGTTAAAACTGTCTTGTCATAGGTGGCGTTCATCAAACTAGAAGCAATACATGCTAGAAATCATATTCAAGATGCAAACCAATATCACACTGCCAACTTAAAGGTATCCCATCATAAGTGATTGATGCAGGATACACAAGAAGAGTAGTTTCATGTAAGAACATGGTGTGATAGACAGATATAGTATGTACCAAAAACAGGAAAGCATGTCATATTCACATGTATAATGTGTAAGCTAAGCAGATGCAGTTTGCACTAATTAGGAGCAATACGAGCTAGACACCATATGCAACATGCAACCAGATATCACACTGCGAAGTTAGAGCAAGCACCTTGGATGGTGGAGTAGGGGAGCGGAGACTTGGACCTTGTAATGCACTATCAGTACAAGGAGAATCGGTACAGATGCTCCGTTTACATTGCTGCAGAGGACCACCATCATCGCCTTCCTTACTCTTTTCCTTCCTCTTTCTTGATTTTGCCTTGTCAAGTCAAACCCACAAGAAAAAGGAATAAAGTTTGCTCTTCAGAACTCATTGATGCATGATACTGACGAGCACTACTTTCATGTAAGGCAGCCGCATGATAGGAGGATGGAATATGTATGAAAAACAGGACGGCGTGACATATTGATATTTGTAATGTATAAAGTGTAAACTAAGCACAAGGTGCTTGAACTTGTTAGAATCGATGCAAGCTAGAAACCATATGAAAGATGAAACCAATATCACTCTGCCAAATTAAAAGGGTGCCCTAACAAATGTATTTGACCAAATTAGAAGCAATACATGGCAACAGGCTAGAAATAATATGCAATATGCAACGAATAAAGGTTACTCATCATAAGTGATTGATGCAGGATACAGAAGAGAGGTAGTTTCCTGTAAGAACAAGGTTAACACATAGATGTAGTGTGTACCAAAAATAGGAAGGCATGTCATATTCACAGGTATAGTGTGTAAACTAAGAAGATGCAATTCACCCTAATTAGAAGCATTACAAGCTAGACACCGTATGCAACATGCAACCACATATCACACTGCGAAGTTAGAGCAAGCACCTGTGATGGTGGTGTAGGGGTAGTGCGGTCTTCAGGTACAGAGCTACGTTCAATATCTTCATTTAGGCTTGCTGTTTCTTGAGAATCATGTGGAGAGAATGAAATTGCATTCTTTATAATAGTATTGCGTCTCATATTAACCCACGCGCGTGACTGTCTCATCATAAGCGATAGACGCAGGATACACAAGAACGGTAGTTTGATGTAAGAACAAGGTGTGATAGGAAGATGTAGTATGTACCAAAAACAGGAAGGCGTGTCATATTCACATGTATAATGTGTAAGCTAAGGAGATGCAATTTAACAAATTAGGAGCATTGATGAGGGATACACAAGAAAAGTAGTTTGATGTAAGAACATGGTTAATAGAAAGACGTAGTATGTACCAAAAAGAGGAAGACATGTCATATTCACAGGTATAATGTGTTAACTAAGCAGATGCAATTTACCCTAATTAGAAGCATTACAAGGTAGACACCATATGCAACATGCAACCACATATCACACTTCCAAGTAAGAGAAAGCACCTGCGATGGTGGTGTGGGGGAATTGCGGTGATCAACTAGAGAGCTACATTGACTATATTCATTTAGCCTTGCTGTTTCTTGAGAATCATGTGGGGAGGATGACACTGCACTCTTTAAACGAGTAGGGCGTCTCACAGTAACCCACTCAGGTGACTGTCTCATCATAAGTGATTGACGAGGGATGCAAAAGAGCATTAGTTTGATGTACGAACATGGTTAATAGACATATGTAGTATGTATCAAAAACAGGAAGGCATGTCATTATCAAAGGTATAATGTGTAAAGTAAGCAAATGCAATTTAACCAAATTGGAAGCAATACAAGCTAGACACCATATGCAACATGCAACCACATTTGACAGCGCGAAGTTAAAGCAAGCATCTGTGATGGTTGTGTGTGGCAATTGAGATCATCAATTGTAGAGCTATGTTTACTGTCTCCAACTGCTGACACTACACCCATTAAAGCGCTGAAATGCTTAGTGCTTATCTTCGAATTACATTGGAGCGACTTCTGTCTTTTCTTTTCTGCATTCATCAACACTGCGTCAGAGTCTGAAATACCCATGCATAAAAAACAATAGTGTGAGTATGGGTGAAGTGTGTGCACAATTAGTACAGTGTAAAGGTAGCAGATAGCAGGTCGGTGAGAAATAAATGACGGGAGACATATAATAGCTCTACAACATGCATGGCACACTAAATTACTACAGGATTCTATGAAAATAACAGTCGACTGAAAGCAAATAGGCCAGTCCATTTTTTCTGCACCGTCTGATGTACAAAGAACGGGCAAATCGCCTTCATCTACCTCCAGCCAGTCAGTGTTGACGATCTTCCTCGAAACGCCAGCGACCACCGGCCCTGTATTCCTCCCCTGCCTACACCCTCCCCTCGACCTCACCGCACCTTCGTGCTTGGCACCGCCCCCCGGCCATCCATTCAAGCCCCGCCGACCTCTAGGTTGGGCGCAAGCAGCTCCTACGCCCCACACCCCTATGATAGACACCGATGTGCCACTTCCCCGGGGAACAGGCGGACTAGGTGCTCCACGCGCCTAAGCGGGTGCTGCTTCTTTTAATTGCGGTTTGATTGACCCTGAATTGAAATCGAGGCGGGCTACTGACCTCTAGCAAAGGTGAAATAGTAAAAGGGAGGAAACCTTGTGCATTTAGTATCACGAATAAGATGTAGTAAGAAGCGCTCAACTAGTTTCTTTCGTGGGATGAATACGGTGTGAGCGAAGACGTAATATTTGCACGAATAAGGGAAGAGGAGTACCTCTTTCTGCTGGCAGTGTTGTGTCCTCCTTCTGTTTTTCCGACGATCTTCTTGTTGTTCGCCGGAAACCAGAAGTTGTGGAGGACGGTGCAGCCTTGGACGAACCCATGGCCAAGTTGTTGAGTGTGGTGCGGTGGCCGTCTGTCGGCGGCGGGGAAGCAGATCCAAGGCGGCGAACGACAGCGTAGCGGGAACAGTTCCGGTGCGGTGGACGGTTGCGACAGTGGAGTCGTAGCAGTGAGGCGCAGGACGGCGTGGTCGGAGTGGTTCTGGTATGGCGCACGTCGGTGTCGGCATCGTGGAGGCAGCTCTGCCTAGGCTTCAACTGCTAAGTCCTTGAGGGCGTTGCGGTTGCGGTTGCGTTGGACGACGACGTCGGGGTACCGGCTCCGGCGTGATGGAGGAGGGCGGCGGTGGATTAGCCGCTATGGGGTGGAGGACGGATGAGGCTGGGGTTTCGCGGCTGGTGGAGAGGGCGTTTTCGCGCCCATGGAGTATGAATGGGGAAACGGAGGGAGGCGGGGAACTAAGGGGGAACAATGTTTTGGTTTGAGACGCGCTTGTTTGAAATTTGGGGAAAGTTACAAACTTTGCCCCCATCTAAAATTTTGGACATGTTGCAGGTTGGGGGTAGGACAGTCATGTCAGGTTTCCCAAATGTGGCCGGGATAGATTTTGGCCGAGCGCATGGGTGTTTAGGCGCCCATGGTGTATGAATGCTTCTCGGAGGCGGTTGAGACTGGCGTCTTGGTGAAGTTACAAACCTACCCCAGTTTAGACCTTTGGACATCGGGCCGATAGGCTACACGGGCCAGAGTCAGGACAATAATTTCCTACCACCAAAACATTAGTCTTGCGTGGTTTCGGGTGACCAGAGGCCTATTTGGCGCTTCGTTCAATATTTGGGAGCAGAAGCATTAACGTTTTCGGTTCTCTTGAATTGAACTTTCAGGATTTGTCAAACTTCACAAATCTTTACTCTTGAAAATCCTAAAGCTACGATTATTTTGGAATGGAGGGGGTACATTTGAATATACATTGTACACGGGTATATATTAAAAAATATGCAACTTACCTCAGTTCATGCATGGTTCCAGATATAATCTCCTTGGTTGCAAAAAAAAGTTAGATATGCGTATGAATATATATAGCATGTTCAAACTCACAACAAAGATTGATGCCCCCTTTTACATCTGATTTACAAATGCCATTATCTCGGGTTCAAATAGATGAATGCACTTCCTATGAATTCGAATCTTCGAAACCCCCTTTATGTTGAATTCGGCATGTGTTCTATTTCGTAGCTAGCAATTTGGAATGTATCCATGCAAGTGACAAATGTATAAAGTGCTTCACACTAACATAATGGATTGCACCAATTAATGTTTATATATGAATTACAAAAACATCCATTGCTTGTATTTCAAACCACTCTCACTCTATGGATCGATAATATGAAATAAACACATGCACATGCTAGAATTCAATAGAGTATGGGTGTCTGATAGACCGATTTTCGTCCATACGCAATTTGCAAAATTCATGATCTCATCCAAAAATAATAACGCCATTTATATTTTAATTTAATGCGTAGAACCGCCTTTTACACGTAGATGCACTATGCCTCACCCCATTCTCACAAACGCGTTATATACCTCTCTATCTAACGCATAAGTGCACACACTTTATATGCATCGGCATTTCTCTTTCACACATGCTCACAATCTCTCTCAGGGTGTCGGGGTGTCTCACGCACATGCTCTCTCTGTTTCTCTATCTCTCTTTTTGACTACTATGTACCACTCTTTTCACTAATCTCAGTTGGAAAACACTATTTCTCTCACATGCATATATACACATGCACGGTCTCTACTAGCCCTCTATACGCACATATATGTGCCTATGTGTCTCCCGCACGCACATTATCTTTAGGCCTCTCTCGCACACATTGCCCCCCCCGACACACCTCTCTCTTAATAGTTGGCATCATCATATCATTCAGTAGGATATCCCTGGCAGTTAGGCTGGATGGTAATACGAGGCAAAGTTTTACCCTAGTTCGGATCGGAACCTTGCAGTTGAAGAAAGAGCCTACTCCTGGTACTGTATATTAGTGATAGGGGTGTGTACAAAGTACACGTGAATACCAGGCATTGTGCATGTGTGTATACTATCGATGAACTATCCCCCAAGCTTGTATAACATACTAAGGGCCTAGGGTTACAAACCATATATAGTCGGCTTATCACCAGTGGGGATAGAGTCCTCTGCGACTCTTGTAGCTTCGTGTTGTACGACGAGTCCTCCACATGGGTCTTCGTATAACACGTCTCGGTCCAACCTATATGTGGCGCAGGATGGAACCGACCCATGAGTCTTCATGTTCACCCACCACAACTAGAAATGATGTGCCCACCACACCACACACACAATCGGCCACTAAGAAAATAAGCATATACAATAGTACAACGGTATCTAGCTCATGATACGTCTCCATATTTTGTTGATGACACTGACGGACTTTGCATTTGATGCGTGCTCCGTATTTTCTTGATGACACTTACGGTCATTTTATTTGAAGCGAAAGCACGATATGGTCACTGGACTTCAGAATAAGCTCATCATGGCCACCACATACATTTTGTCATGCTAACCAACATGTGGTTGGATGGTTAGAGGACAGTAGTTTCTCGAGCCCACCAAGGTTAAAGTCCCGGTGCTCGCATTTATCTTGTGTTAATTTCAGTATTTTCCGGCGATGTATGTTCAGTGGGAGGAGATGTTCCACTCGACTACGAGGCACCTATGGTGACTTCGTAAAATCTCAAGATCATATATGCTGGCCCACTCTCTAGAAGGTGCTCATAGGGGTAGGGTTCGCGTGTGTGCGCTTATAGCGGTGAGTGCTTGCGTGTATATATGAGCCCTTGCATCTGTACCGTGTTAAACAAATACATGTCATGATTATACGGTCACTAGCTCACCCGTACAACTCCGTATTTTGTTGATGACACAATCAATTGACCAGTCAACCGTTCCACGCGGCGCAACTAGTGTTGCACCATCGGGGTTCGTAACTGTGGGGCCCACCTGTCAGCCCGTATATGAACGAAAGAAATGGTAGTTTGAGTCTGTACTGTGTTAATAAAATAGGAGTACATTTTAGGGTGATCATACGGTCACTGGCTCACCATACAGCTCCGTAATTTGTTGATAACACGATCAATTAACCAGTCAAACGGTCCACATTCAGCAGCGCACATTACCATAGGGCCCACCCTTCAGCGTGTATATGAAGGACAGAAATCTCTACCTAATAATAAAGCAAATTGGGTTTCCGCGGTCCGTCACGCACTTTTGCAGAAAACCCCCTAAACTTTTCATGAATTAACCCGCAGTACACACTTAAGTCATAATCAAACCGTTATTTTACATTTTTACGGAAAGCCCCCTGACGTATTAGATAATTCACCCGCCGATCATATATAAGTCAAACAAATGTTTTTCTAAATTATTCATATCTTTCAAACCGTAACTCCAATTTTAACATGTTATATATGAAAATTGATTAGAAAAATGTGTAGAATCTGAATATGATGTTATTTTGTTTGTTAAATGTTTTTTAAATATTATTTTGGAAGATATTTAAGTCAAACAAATATTTTTCTTAATTATCCATATCTATTAAACCGTAACTCCAATTTTAACATGTTATATATGAAATTTGAATAGAAAAATATGTAGAATTTGAATATGATGTTATTTTTACCTATTAAATATTCTAAAATATTATTTTAAAAGCAAACTTGTAACCTATAGGGCATGTCCATTTTTCTTTCGTACCACGACGATCTGGATTGCAAATAAACAACCACTAAAATCATAAAGAGACAAAAGAAAACATTGATAACCACACATGAGCACCTCTGAAAAAACTGGCAGGGGAAAAGCAACATTCAAACACACTTTGGTTTGTGTGAACACTGAGGCCACTGAGAGTGAGAAGGAGGATAAGTGGCAACATAAAAATGATGCCTCGCTAAAATAAAGTGCATGAACATATTATGGTTATTGGGTTAAGAGTGTGTGTTATTTTTTTCTCCCGTTGCAACGCATGGGCTCTTTTGCTAGTGGTAATAAATTAGTGGTCGGTGGGTATTCGAAGTCGTGAGACATCTGGTTGGCAGTCACCGGCGGTTGGGGGGGTGGGGGCGTTCATTGGGTGGTGGGGTGGGGATCCCCGGAGAAAAAGCTCGGCACGGGGGGGGGGCTAGAGGGATGGCCGGTGCGGCGGCAGACCGGCGGTGGGGAGTGGTTTCGGGGAGGGCAGGCCGGCCGCGGGCGGCGGGGGCTGGCGGTTTGGCCGGTGGTGGCTAGCGGCTTAGGGGGGTGGAGTTTGATGATAAACTGGAGGCCCTTGATTTCGTATCCAACGACTGGAAAATCTAATGACCAGAGATGAAAAAGTTAGTCGACTGACGTGTAGCCTCACCCCGCACGTACACATGCATGCACGCAAGACACGCACGCATGTAGGCGTGCAACACTAACACAGAGACATAACGTACACACGCACGCATGCTGGCGTGCAACACTGACACGTACACATGCACTCACGAACACACGCACGTACGCACCCATGCATGCAACACTGCACGCACACAACACTCGCACGCCTGCATGCACACAGCACAGGATGCAAGACACACGCTCAACCTATACGTGCATGCACCCTTTGTTAAGGACATGGATTGTTACGGGTATTAATCAATCTTATCTGTGATAAGCAGAACATTCTTGTTTGCAGCGGTCTTTATGAATCACAACGTATCAAACGGGCTATCAACATAGTAGGCTTATCTACATGAAAAAGATGATGTCACACTCAATGAACAATCATCGGTTTATGAAATGCCCGCTTCTGACCGCCCTGGCCCACCAAAGGTTCCTCTGCTGTGCGCTGCCTGCGTTGGGTCACTGACATGCAGGCCATGCACCCAAAGAGCCCACACGTCAGTGGAAGAACGGTGCGGTGTCCTAGGTCAGAGTCAAGGGTGCCACTCGCGGCACACCCGGCTGAACACGCCTCCGTGCCACATTCAAACGCCTCCATGAAACCCACCCGTGTGGAAGCCGAGAAACCCACTCTGGACACACGTCCGTTCATGACCGGGCCGGCATTAAACGCAACCCCGGCCAAGCTCCTCCCGTCCGCCGTCTATTTAATCTCCTATTTAAACGAGGCCAAACGTCGGCCAAGAATCGCACACCTCCGCCGCTCCCCTATCTCCTCCACCATTTTGTCCACTCTTACAATGGCTTACGAAGAGTAGTTATTCCGCATCCAAGCCGGCTGGGTATGTTGGGGAACGTAGTAATTTCAAAAAAATTCCTATGCACACGCAAGATCATGGTGATGCATAGCAATGAGAAGGGAGAGTATGTCCATGTACCCTCGTAGACCGAAAGCAGAAGCGTTAGAACAACGCGGTTGATGTAGTCGTACGTCTTCATGTCCCAATCGATCAAGCACCGAAACTAAGACACCTCCGAGTTCTAGCACATGTTCAGCTCGATGATGTCCCTCGTACTCTGATCCAGCCGAGTGTCGAGGGAGAGTTCCGTCAGAACAACGCGGTTGCCTAGGCACCGCTACAATATTATCGAGGAGGACTATGGTGGAGGGGGGCACCGCACACAGCTAAGAGATCAAGAGATCAATTGTTGTGTCTATGAGGTGCCCCCTCCCCCGTATATAAAGGGGTGGAGGAGGGGGCCGGACAAGGGGGGTGGTGCACCCTAGGGGGGGAATCCCACTCCCACCGGGAGTAGGACTCCCCCCTTTCCTATTAGGAGAGGGAGAGGGAAGGAAGAGGAAGGAGGGAGGAAGGAAAGGGGGGCGGCCCCCTCCCAATTCGGATTCGGCTTGGGGGGGGGGGGGCTCCCTTGCTCCTTTCCCCTCCTTTCCACTAAGGCCCAATAAGGCCCGTATACCTCCCAGGGGGTTCCGATAACCTCCCGAAGCTCCGGTATTGTCCCAATCTCACCCGGAACCTTTCCGGTGTCCAAATATAGTCCTCCAGTATATCGATCTTCATGTCTCAACCATTTCGAGACTCCTCGTCATGTCCGTGATTACATCCGGGACTCCGAACAACCTTCGGTACATCAAAACTCATAAACTCATAATATAACTGTCATCGTAACTTTAAGCATGCGGACCCTCCGGGTTCGAGAACTATGTAGACATGACCGAAACACGTTACCAGTCAATAACCAATAGCGGAACCTGGATGCTCATATTGGCTCCTACATATTCTACGAAGATGTTTATCGGTCAAACCGCATAACAACATACGTTGTTCCCTTTGTCATCGGTATGTTACTTGCCTGAGATTCGATCGTCACTATCTCAATACCTAGTTCAATCTCGTTACCGGCAAGTCTCTTTACTCGTTATGTAATGCATCATTCCGTAACTAACTCATTAGCTACATTACTTGCAAGGCTTATAGTGATGTGCATTACCGAGAGGGCCCAGAGACACCTGTTTGACAATCGGAGTGACAAAACCTAATCTCGAAATACGCCAACTCAACATGTACCTTTGGAGACACCTGTAGAGATCCTTTATAATCACCCAGTTACGTTGTGACGTTTGGTAGAACAGAAAGTGTTCCTCCGGTAAACGGGAGTTGCATAATCTCATAGTTGTAGGAACATGTATAAGTCATGAAGAAAGCAATAGCAACATACTAAACGATCAAGTGCTAAGCTAACAGAATGGGTCATGTCAATCACATCATTCTCCTAATGATGTGATCCCGTTAATCAAATGACAACTCATGTCTATGGTTAGGAAACATAACCATCTTTGATTAATGAGCTAGTCAAGTAGAGGCATACTAGTGACATTAAGTTTGTCTATGTATTCACATGTATCATGTTTCCGGTTAATACAATTCTACCATGAATAATAAACATTTATCATGATATGAGGAAATAAATAATAACTTTATTATTGCTTCTAGGGCATATTTCCTTCAGTCTCCCACTTGCACTAGAGTCAATAATCTAGATTACACAGTAATGATTCTAACACCCATGGAGTCTTGGTGCTGATCATGTTTTGCTCGTGGAAGAGGCTTAGTCAATGAGTCTGGAACATTCAGATCCGTATGTATCTTGCAAATCTCTATGTCTCCCACCTGGACTTAGTCCCGGATGGAATTGAAGCGTCTCTTGATGTGCTTGGTCCTCTTGTGAAATCTGGATTCCTTTGCCAAGGCAATTGCACCAGTATTGTCACAAAAGATCTTCATTAGTCCCGATGCACTAGGTATAACACCTAGATCGGAAATGAACTCGTTCATCCAGACTCCTTCATTTGCTGCTTCCGAAGCAACTATGTACTCCACTTTGCATGTAGATCCCGCCACGACGCTTTGTTTAGAACTGCACCAACTGACAGCTCCACCGTTCAATATAAACACGTATCCGGTTTGCGATTTAGAATCGTCCGGATCAACGTCAAAACTTGCATCGACGTAACCATTTACAACTAGCTCCTTGTCACCTCCATAAACGAGAAACATATCCTTAGTCCTTTTCAGGTATTTTAGGATATTCTTGACCGCTGTCCAGTGATCCACTCCTGGATTACTTTGGTACCTCCCCTCTAAACTGATTGCTAAGCATACATCAGGTCCAGTACACAACATTGCATACATGATAGAGCCTATGGCTGAAGCATAGGGAACATCTTTCATTTTATCTCTATCTTCTACTATGGTTGGGCATTGAGTCTGACTCAACTTCACACCTTGCAATACAGGCAAGAACCCTTTCTTTACGTGATCCATTTTGAACTTTTTCAAAACTTTATCAAGGTATGTGCTTTGTGAAAGTCCAATTAAGCGTCTTGATCTATCTCTATAGATCTTGATGCCCAATATGTAAGCAGCTTCACCGAGGTCTTTCATCCAAAAACTTTTATTCAAGTATCCCTTTATGCTATCCAGAAATTCTATATCATTTCCAATTAACAATATGTCGTCTACATATAATATCATAAATGCTACAAAGCTCCCACTCACTTTCTTGTAAATACAGGCTTCTCCAAAAGTCTGTATAAAACCATATGCTATGATCACACTATCAAAGTGTTTATTCCAACTCTGAGAGGCTTGCACCAGTCCATAAATGGATTGCTGGAGCTTGCACACTTTGTTAGCACCTTTTGGATCGACAAAACCTTCTGGTTGCATCATATACAACTCTTCTTCCAGAAATCCATTTAGGAATGCAGTTTTGACATCCATTTGCCATATTTCATAATCATAAAATGCGGCCATTGCTAACATGATTCGGACAGACTTAAGCATCTCTATGGCTGAGAAAGTCTCATCGTAGTCAACCCCTTGAACTTGTCGAAAACCTTTCGCAACAAGTCGAGCTTTGTAGACAGTTACATTACCATTAGCGTTAGTCTTCTTCTTGAAGATCCATTTATTCTCGATGGCTTGCCGATCGTCGGGCAAGTCAACCAAATTCCACACTTTGTTCTCATACATGGATCCCATCTCAAATTTCATGGCCTCAAGTCATTTTGCGGAATCTGGGCTCATCATCGCTTCCTCATAGTTCGTAGGTTCGCCATGGGCAAGTAACATGACTTCCAGAATAGGATTACCGTACCACTCTGGTGCAGATCTTACTCTGGTTGACCTACGAGGTTCGGTAGTAACTTGATCTGAAGTTTCATGATCAGTATCATTAGCTTCCTCACTGATTGGTGTAGTTGTCATAGGAACCGGTTCTTGTGATGAACTACTTTCCAATAAGGGAGCATGTACAGTTACCTCATCAAGTTCTAGTTTCCTCCCACTCACTTCTTTCGAGAGAAACTCCTTCTCTAGAAAGGATCCGAATTTAGCAACAAAAATCTTGCCCTCAGATCTGTGATAGAAGGTGTACCCAATAGTCTCTTTTGGGTATCCTATGAAGACACATTTTTTCCGATTTGGGTTCGAGCTTATCTGGTTGAAGTTTCTTCACATAAGCATCGCCGCCCCAAACTTTAAGAAACGACAACTTCGGTATCTTGCCAAACCACAGTTCATAAGGCGTCATCTCAATGGATTTTGATGGTGCCCTATTTAATGTGAATGCGGCCGTCTCTAAAGCATAACCCCAAAACGATAGTGGTAAATCAGTAAGAGACATCATAGATCGCACCATATCTAGTAAAGTACGATTACGACGTTCGGACACACCATTTCTTTGTGGTGTTCCGGGTGGCGTGAGTTGCGAAACTATTCCGCATTGCTTCAAATGTAAACCAAACTCGTAATTCAAATATTCTCCTCCATGATCAGATCATAGAAACTTTATTTTCTTGTTATGATGATTTTCCACTTCAGTTTGAAATTCTTTGAACTTTTCAAATGTTTCAGACTTGTGTTTCATCAAGTAGATATACCCATATCTGCTCAAATCATCTGTGAAGGTGAGAAAATAACGATACCCGCCGCGAGCCTCAATATTGATTGGACCACATACATCAGTATGTATGATTTCCAACAAATCAGTTGCTCACTCCATAGTTCCGGAGAACGGCGTTTTAGTCATCTTGCCCATGAGGCACGGTTCGCAGGTACCAAGTGATTCATAATCAAGTGATTCCAGAAGTCCATCAATATGGAGTTTCTTCATGCGCTTTACACCAATATGACCCAAACGGCAGTGCCACAAATAAGTTGCACTATCATTATCAACTCTGCATCTTTTGGCTTCAACATTATGAATATGTGTATCACTACTATCGATATTTAATAAAAATAGACCACTCTTCAAGGGTGCATGACCATAATAGATATTACTCATATAAATAGAACAACCATTATTCTCAGATTTAAATGAATAACCGTCTCGCATCAAACAAGATCCAGATATAATGTTCATGCTCAACGCTGGCACCAAATAACAATTACTCAGGTCTAAAACTAATCCCAAAGGTAGATGTAGAGGTAGCGTGCCGACCGCGATCACATCGACTTTGGAACCATTTCCCATGCGCATCGTCACCTCGTCCTTAGCCAATCTTTGCTTAATCCGTAGTCCCTATTTCGAGTTGCAAATATTAGCAACAGAACCAATATCAAATACCCAGGTGCTACTGCGAGCATTAGTAAGGTACACTTCAATAACATGTATATCACATATACCTTTGTTCACCTTGCCATCCTTCTTATCCGCCAAATACTTGGGGCAGTTCCGCTTCCAGTGACCAGTCTGCTTGCAGTAGAAGCACTCAATTTCAGGCTTAGGTCCAGACTTGGGTTTCTTCTCTTGAGCAGCAACTTGTTTGATGTTCTTCTTGAAGTTTCCCTTCTTCTTCCCTTTACCCTTTTTCTTGAAACTGGTGGTCTTATTGACCATCAACACTCGATGCTCCTTCTTGATTTCTACCTCCGCAGCCTTTAGCATTGCGAAGAGTTCGGGAATAGTCTCGTCCATCCCTTGCATATTATAGTTCATCTATAACACCCCAAAAAATTTATTTGGTTTTATTATTTTCCTTTTTATGGGAAGGAGGTTACTTAATTTTTTTAAAAGCCTCTCCTTCTCAAAACCTTTATGGCAAATATTTTATGTGTTCTTCTCAACTTTTATTTTGGTCTTGAGGGCTTTTCATTTAGTGTTGACTCAACACAAATATTTTCTTTTGGAAAGTTCTTTGAAATTCATTCTTTTAAAAATAACCCTATGACTTATGGATTGATCCTTCCTCATTCAAAATTTTTCTTGCCATGACCTAGGTTGAAAATTTTCTTCCTAAACCCACCCCTCCACTTTGTGTCAAGTCAAATATCCAATCCCAGCAAGTTCAACCCATTTTTGATTTTTATTCTATTTATTTTATCCTCAAAACAATTTCTGTCATTTATTTTGAACCTTGGTGATTTACAAAGGAACCACCAGAACCCTTTTGAGTTTTGGTCCCAAACAAACTCCTCTGACTAGTCCTTAGCACCCTCAACCTAGATCCATCAAGATCCACTTGTCCACAATTCAAAATTTTCAAATTTTTCTTACTGCAAGTTTGGACCAGATTTGCCATTTTTGGTGAAATTCATTATTTTTCTTCTCCAAAAATTCTGAGATAAATCAGGCAGCCCCCAGATGGATTGAGAGGTCACCTCACCAAAGATCAACTCTAGAAAAATTTTCCACATGCCAAAAACATTTCATCGAACACCTGGCATGCACTGTTTCTGTCAAAATTCAGAAAAGTTCAGGTTTCAGTGATTCAGTTCAGTCGACAGTGTTGTTTCTTCAGAGCATGGCATCAGTCTTGCCAGTGCCTGCGTTGGCACGATGCTCACTGCTCCTTCTTCTTATCCAGTGCGCCGCACGATCATTTGGACGGGCGCAAGTGTCGATGGCGATGTGGCACCTCATCGTCGGCGTCTTCTGCGGTGGCAGAACCACCCGTGGCGGCCAGCAGGGGCCGGCCCTGCCTTTCGGCGCCGTCCAGCACCGCCCAAGCCACCAACATCCTCCACGTGGCCATCCCCTTCCCTATGCATGCTGCAGCACAGTCACCGCGACCAGAGAGGCGCAGAGCGCGCTCTCTGCCGCCGACGAGCCCCGTGAGGCCGTTCCGTCGAGAGCGTGGAGTAGCGCCCAAGTTTTGACGAGCTTAGCCCCGGGATGGAACCGGTGAACCTATCCACAGCTGCCCCGACCCCTAAACCTCCAGTTCAACCACTGCCTCACCGTAATCACCGCCGGAGAAATCCCGATCACGGCAACCGCCTTGGGCCGGCTATAAAAGGGGGCCTCGAGCTCGATCTCGACCAGGCATCACCCCTCCACCTCACCGGAGCCACGCCTAGCTACTAGGTAGACCTCGGGGAAGCCTTCTTCCCCGACTTCGGCCGCCCTGATCCGCTTCGGGCTCCGGCAAGAACCGCTCCGGTGAGAACAACCCCGCCTCCCATACCTTGTCAGCAACCTCCTAGTGCACCCACACTTCTAACCCAAGCTTCAATTTTAAGGTTGCAGCCCTCCTCGACGAGACCCATCACCACCCGAACCGCCGTCCGCCGAAGTAGAGGCCGCCATCGACGCGGTGCTCGCCGACGACCAACTCCACCACCCACAGGTGCGGAAGGACTCAGTGAACCCGTAGGTACCCTCCTTTCCCCATACCTCGTCGTGGATCGCCGCCGGCAACCATCGCGGCCCTCGGGCGCCAGTGTGCTCTATTTTGAAGATTCAAACCTGACGAGTGGGACCCCCTTGTCAGCTTTTTCTCTTTTTTTGAACCGTTTTTGGAAAACGCCTTCGGGCAGAATATGCTTTCTAACTGAAACGTTTTCTGTTTTTTATAAACTACCCCCTGGAAACTTTCGGTTTCATTACAGATGAGTCCCTAGACTAAAACCTTAATAACTTTTAAACAGAAGATGATTTAGAATTGATTCTTTTTTTGTCATCTTTATGTTCTGTCTAGTTTTTTTTATCATATTTATTTGAAAAATATTTGGAACAAGTTTTATGCACACACGGTATTTATGTTAGTATACGATTTCTTTATACCATAGATACAGGAGGAGGTGACGGAACCGCAAACTTCGCCGAGCTAGACTCCGACCACTCCGAACCAGGCAAGCATGTTTGAACCTTTTACACGATGAGTGTTTTGCATGTTTGTTTGAGTAGTTGTTTCATGGCATGTTTATATAAGCATCAGTAAGTGTTATATTGCCATGCAAGGCAACTGCAAGTAAGCTTCGAAACTTGATGTGTCATTTGATGAGAGATAACATGATCATGTGGTGACATGGAAAGGTGGTAAGATGGTATTGTTGAAGCATGCCAGTCTATGTCAACCGTTTAACTCGGTGTTAACATGGATCAAGTCACGTTACCATCCGTCCCCTTTTGTGCTACCACATGTTTCTGGCAAAGAATACGGTTTAGTAAGTTGCAAACCCTCTTTCCACGTACACACCAAATAGAGGGGCCATGATGAGGGTTCCATGCCCTGGATTAAAGCCCGTCATCCGGTCAGGGGGCATGGGTGTTTCCGGTTGGGACCGAGAGGGGGCACCCCTTAGAGCACGCGATATAAATTTGATCCCATGCTATTCGAGGTTGTGGCCTCCCCGTCTTAAAGTTTTTCTTGAATGTTCCTAGGGTGATCCCTGGCAATGGGATGTGAATGGGGTGTGTACTGGTTAGATGTGTTTCTTCTAAAAATACCATAAACGGAACTAGTCCTTTGTGACTACTGAAATCCGTTGGCTGTGGTTAAAGAGTGCAACCTCTGCAGAGTCAAAACCATTCGAGTAACCGTATCTATGGTCAAGGACTGTGATCAACTTATCTATGTCAGTGTTAGTGTCAGTCCCAACGTCCGTCTCAGTGTCAGTCTCAGTGATAATCCCCGGTGAATAAACATGCGTGTTAAACCCGGCTGAATGTTGTTCCTGTGGTTGGACTAACCCATTTAGTATTACGTATTGAGCATTTCCTTGCAATGATTTAAATTCATGAACTTCTTGAATTCGAATTATGAAATATAAGCCATTTATGTGATGTCGCTCTGGCGTCCGACTGTGGCATTCTTGTTATTTACTTTTGATATAAGCCCTTTATGTGATGTCGCTCAGACGTCCGACTATGGCATCCCTGTTATTTACTTTCATTCTAAGCCCTTTTCGAGATGTCGCTTAAGACGTCCGACTGTGGCACGCACTGTCATTTACATTTCAATATAAGCCCTTTATGCGGTGTCGCCCTAACGCCCGACTGCGGCATGTTAATTTATTTCTACCTTTCGAGGCATCGCTTCAGACACCCGATCGGTCTTCAGTTATTTTATTGGGATTTCGGGAGGACTACCGCCTGACTTTCTTTTTATTTAACATGCCGTGCAAATTTATTATCTGAGTGTGCATTACTAAACTACTCATGTGCATCATGTTTGCATTTGTTATATCTTATGTCCGAACTGTCTTGCGAGTACATTCAAAGTACTCACCTGGCATGTTGATTTGGCCAGATGTTGACGAAGGCGATCTTATGGATGAAGAGTACGATAGCGAGTTCGACGCCTAGAGGAGTCCCAGTCAGTCCTGTGCGATCCTGGAATTGGTCACTTGTATCATACATGCTTCCGCTACCCGAATAAAATCGTCGAGCCTCACTCCGACGCTCGATGAGCTGTAAGATTTAGGAGTCATGTCACCCACTTCACTGTGACATATCCACCACCACTTTTATTACGAGTCAGTAGTTATGCCACCATACCCTTGTGTCATACCCGCCTTTATGTATAATATTGGCGTGCTTGTAATAAATTGTTGAGCAACCTCAGCTCAACCTTGTATAATATTTAGTACTTCTGGATTTCTGTATCAAGGATTTGTCTACTAGTAAGGAAGATTTTCCTATACTGGTCTATATAAGTGTCAGTTTCTCAATAAATGTTTTATTGGAAAACCGGTCCTGACAAACTTGGTATCAGAGCCAGGCTAACTGTAGGAAGCCACTAGGTGCGATCGCTAATCGGTTATTAGCGTAATGAGTGCTATTTTAATATTTAGCGAATGTAGCAATTTCCTGTTAGTCATCATAAATTTATGATTTGACTATTCGAAATTTTTGTCTACTTTTGTAGATGGCTGGCAGTGACTATGAGTCACAGGTGTTCGCCAATGTACCTGAGGGATTTATCAAGCTTCTCGTATCCATCACCAAGGTCGCGATCGGGCCATCAGCTCGTCCGGAGTTCACACTCTACCAGCACAAGATCAGCGACAAGGTGTCTATGCACCAGGCCGCGGTGCAATTCAAGGGAGGATGTTCTGAGTCACACCGCTTCCAATTTGTGGGAAGGGCCATGCCTACGGAGAGTCATGCCATGCAGATGGCTGCCCGTGAGGCGATAGCTCGTCTCCGGGATGCTCTTCCTTCGATGAAGGCTCGTCGCTACCGCTACCTCCCTGCCACGTGCCATACACTTGTCACTATGCATTCGCTTGCCCTAGGGGAGAGAGAGATGAGGCTATTGAGATGTTGGTTGAGTATCTCAAGGCTCTTGAGGCAGCTTTTGATAACCTCGTGGACGACCTTGTGGCTGCTCGTATGGACTTTGTGCAGGGTTGTTCCACCAACAGGAGGGAGCTTCTCCATACAGCACCACCACTGACTTACATCTCGTCCACAGCATCCTATGCACCTGCCATCTTCGCCACTGTTCGCCGCCTGCCTACCACTGAGGAGTTTAACCAGGTCATTGCTCCTACTCCAGTCAGTACTGCACCACCTGCCGCGCCCGCACCAGCCCCTCAACTCAGCACTTCGCGCCTGGAGCCTATTAGTGAGGAGGAGGTTGAGTCTCCAGCATCACTGGGTCTTACCCTCGGCAGGCCGAGGGAAATTCTCACCATCTCCGACTAAGTGTGCCTAGCAGCCGTGCGATGTACCAGCTTGTATGATATGTTTATATGTATATAGGTTGTGAGAAGTAGTTTGTGTGCACATCATGTAGGAGCTGGGAGAAGTGCACTAGCCTAAATAACATGTCAGGAATGTGTACGCACATCCTGAGTGATGTATTGTATAATTACGGCTTGCGTGTAAGATATGTACTTAGCGGTCCTTCTCCATGCGCAATCAAGAACTTTCCTGAAAATGTTGGAGTTCTTAAATTTCCGCCTTTGCAAAATTATTTATTTTGCCACTCAGTTTTTCTCATGAGTTTTACAAAAATACCCCAGAGTGGAAAATGCCTCGTCCTTGGACTCGTTCCATGCCAAGTCCGCCGGAAGAAAATTATGGTACGCAGACAAGTAATAATTTCACACAGGGGCAGTCAAGTCAACAAGGCAGTGAAGCAGCATTTTCTCAAGTATGCTGCCTTTATGAGCAAAGCCAGCAGCAACATCAAGAAATGATGAACCATATTATCAATATGGGAAATCACCGTGAAACATATCAGCAGCATTCCAAGTTGTCTGAACTACAAAAGACACATCCCCCAACATTCTCTCACACTGATAGACCGCTTGAGGCCGATGATTGGCTTCGATACATTGAAAGGAAATTAATTATTGCACAATGTTCAGACCGTGAGAAGGTACTATATGCACCTCACTGCCTCACTGGAGCAGCTGCATCATGGTGGGAGAATTTCCTACACATGCACCCCAATGAAAATAACATCACCTGGGAAGATTTTAAAGAAGGTTTTCGTGGGGCGCACATTCCTAGAAGCATTATGAAGATCAAGAATAGGGAATTTGATGACCTCAAGCAAAGAAGCATGACAGTGACTGAGTACAATAGTCAGTTTACTCTATTGTCTCGTTATGCCAACAAAGAGCACATGACTGAAAATAAAAAGATGGAAAAAAATTTGGATGGTCTGGCACTAGCACTTAAATGCCAGCTAGTCGTACACACCTTTCCGGATTTCAAAACACTTGTGGATAAAGCCATTACATTGGAAAATGAGTGCCGCAGCTTGGAAGCTTTTCACAGGCGCAAAAGGGACCAGACTACTCATGCTTGCAACAACCGGAACAAGACTGATTTTCAGAAGAATGGAGCAAACAAGTCCACAACCAATGTTCCATGCCCAAACAAAAAAATTCATGCAAGGGACAAGGATTTTACATACCGCCCAGGTGTTACTTGCTACGCTTGTGGAGAAGAAGGGCACTATGCCAAATAGTGCCGAAAGCCAAGAAACTCAGCTCCCAAGCCGAACAACGGTGGAAATAATTCAACACCTAAGCGTAACAACTTCAACCCCAATAACAATCACAAGAAGGGTCACTTGAACCATGTGACCAAGGAGGAAGCACAGAATGCCCCGGATATCGTACTCGGTACGTTTCCTGTCAACACAATACCTGCCACGGTTTTGTTTGATTCTGGAGCTTCTCACTCGTTCATTTCAAAGAAATTTGCTTTGCAAAATGATTTTCCGCTTCTTCCCTTGGAAAAATCCATGATCATCAAGTCCCCCGGGATTAAGAAAATTATTCAGAGTTACTGCCAAGGTGTGGTTATTGAGTTTGAGGGACTAAAGTTTCATGCAAACCTCATTGTATTGGAAAATAAGGGACTAGATGTTATCCTAGGAATGGACTGGTTAACCACCAACAAAGGATTTATCGATTGCTTCAATCGGACTGTAATTCTTACACATCATCACGGGAAGACAATAAAAATTGCAGCTCAAGAAAGACAAATATCACGACAACCAAGGTTGAACAATGTGGATATTTCAGAGTTAAGCAAAGTTCCAGTGTTGTGTGAGTTCCCCGACGTATTTCCCGAAGAACTACCAGGCATGCCACCAGACCGGGAAATAGAATTCATCATTGAACTAGCACCTGGAACCACCCCCATTTACAAGAAGCCCTACAGAATGGCACCCTCCGAGTTAGTAGAATTAAAGAAGCAAATAAAAGAATTACTGGACAAAGGATTTATACGAGCCAGCTCCTCACCTTGGGGTTCACCAGTATTATTCGCCAAGAAAAAGGATGGGACACTAAGATTATGTATAGACTATCGAGCACTCAACATGGTCACCATCAAAAACAAATATCCGATGCCACGGATAAATGATTTATTTGACCAGCTCGCTCAAGCCAAGGTTTTCTCAAAAATTGATTTAAGGTCGGGATACCATCAATTAAAAGTACGGACAGAAGATATACCCAAGACAGCATTCACCTCCAGATACGGACTATATGAATTTACAGTAATGCTGTTTGGCCTGACAAATGCCCCCGCATATTTTGTCCACCTCATCAACAAAGTGTTTATGAAATTTATGGACAAATTTGTTGTGGTGTTCATTGATGATATTCTGGTATACTCCAAGACACCAGAAGAGCATGATGAACATCTCAGGATTGTACTGGGAGAATTAAGGAAACAGCAATTATACGCCAAGTTCAGCAAATGTGAATTTTGGTTAAGACAGGTTGGTTTTCTAGGCCATGTATTAACCCAAGAAGGTGTTGTCGTAGACCCGGAAAAGGTCAAGGCCGTACTTGGCTGGAAACCACCAGCCAACGTAATGGACATACGAAGTTTCTTGGGAATGGAAGGATATTACTGAAGGTTTATTGAAGGGTTCTCTACCATAGCAAAACCAATGACACAGTTACTCAAGAAGGATAAGAAATTTGTATGGACTGAAGCTTGTGAGAAAAGTTTCCAAGAACTCAAAAGGAAATTAACAACAGCACCAGTATTGGTTGTGCCAGACATACACAAAAATTTTGAAGTGTATTGTGACGCATCACGAAAAGGCCTCGGATGCGTATTAATGCAAGAAGGCAAAGTAGTAGCATACGCTTCCAGGAAACTACGAAAGCATGAAGAAAATTATCGTACTCATGACTTGGAGTTGGCAACAGTCACTTATGCACTCAAAGAATGGAGGCACTTTTTGCTTGGGAATCGTTGTGAAATATATACGAACCATAAAAGCCTCAAATATATTTTCACACAACCAGAACTCAATTTATGACAACGACGCTGGTTGGAATTAGTGAAAGATTATGATGTCGGCATTCACTACCATCCAGGAAAAGCAAATGTAGTGGCAGATGCTCTTAGTCGAAACCCCAGTTCGGGCAACGACGGTCTACCAAACTTGAGACCTGAATTTCAGCAGGAGTTTGCCAAACTCAACTTGGTGATGGTCACGGAGGGCAATGTGTCAAATTTGGAAATACAGCCTACCCTAATGGGGCAGATTAAGGAGGCTCAGCGTGGACACCCCAGCATCGAAGGCATAAAAAGAAAAGTAAGTTTGGGCAAGGCCTCAAAATTCGTCATAGACGATAAGGGAATATTATGGTACGGAGACAGACTTTGCGTACCAAATATAGAAAACCTCAAACAGCAAATCCTAGCCGAAGGCCACACCGCTCCATATTCAATCCATCCTGGAGGGACCAAAATGTACAAGGACATTCAGGAAAATTTTTGGTGGCACGGTATGAAAAGGGATATAGCCACATTCATTGCATGTTGTGATTCATGTCAGCGCATTAAAGCCGAGCACCAAAAACCAGCAGGATTATTACAGCCAAACAAGATACCTGAGTGGAAATGGGACGAAATTGGAATGGATTTTATTGTCAGGCTACCTCGGTCACAATACGGAAATGATGCCATATGGGTCATCACAGATATATTGACTAAGGTGGCACATTTCATCCTAGTAAAGACTACCCACACCACTCAGAAGCTTGCCAAACTTTATCTCTCCCGTATAGTTTGTCTGCATGGAATTCCAAAGACTATAATATCTGACAGAGGCACTCAATTCGTCTCTAGATTTTGGGATCAATTACAGCAAGCTCTGGGAACTCAACTGGCATTCAGTACAGCATACCACTCCCAGACTGATGGACAAACTGAACGTGTAAACCAAATTCTAGAGGACATGCTGAGAGCATGTGTTCTCACCTATGGAACCAGTTGGGAAGAAAGCTTGCCATATGCCGAGTTTGCATACAACAACATTTACCAAGCCAACCTACAAATGTCACCTTTTGAAGCCTTGTACAGGCGGAGATATCGTACTCCATTAAATTGGTCAGAAACAGGAGACAGTCGTATCATCGACCCAGACATGCTCAAGGAAGCTGAGGAGAAAGTTAGGCTAATCAGGGACCGACTCAAGAAAGCTCAAACTCGACAAAAGAGTTATTACGATCGAAAACATCGAGGAGTCAACTTTGAACCCGGTGAATATGTGTACCTACGAGTATCTCCTATGAGGGGCATGCAACAGTTCAAAGTTAAAGGAAAGCTAGCACCAAGATTTATCGGACCTTTCTGTGTAGTTGCGTGAAGAGGCACAGTAGCCTACCAGCTAGACCTACCCGAAGAGCTGTCAGACATCCACAACGTATTCCACGTCTCATAGTTGAGGAAATGTATAAGCAACCCCGAAAAGCATGTATCTCATGAGGACATTGACGTGCAACCAGACCTCACCTACAGGGAACGTCCAATAAAAATATTGGAGGAGTCTGAAAGGAGGACCCGTCAGAAAACGATTAAGTTTTTCAAAGTTTAGTGGAGCAATCACACCGAGGATGAAGCAACATGGGAAAGAGAGGATTTTCTTCAAATAGAACACCCGCACCTATTTACGGATCAGCTGAAATCTCGGGGACGAGATTTTTCCTAAGGGGGTAGGTGTTGTAACACCCCCGTTTATTTGGTTTTATTAATTTCCTTTTTATGGGAAGGAGGTTATTTAATTTTTTTTAAAAGCATGTCCTTCTCAAAACCTTTATGGCAAATATTGTATGTGTTCTTCTCAACTTTTATTTTGGTCTTGAGGGCTTTTCATTTAGTGTTGACTCAACACAAATATTTTCTTTTGGAATGTTTTTTGAAATTCTTTCTTTTAAAAATAACCCTATGACTTATGGATTGATCCTTCCTCATTCAAAAATTTTCTTGCCATGACCTAGTTTGAAAATTTTCTTCCTAAACCCACCCCTCCACTTTGGGTCAAGTCAAATATCCAATCCCAGAAAGTTCAACCCATTTTTGAATTTTATTCTATTTATTTTATTCTCAAAACATTTTTTGTCATTTATTTTGAACCTTGGTGATTTACAAAGGAACCACCAGAACCCTTTTGAGTTTTGGTCCCAAACAAACTCCTCTGACTAGTCCTTAGCACCCTCAACCTAGATCCATCAAGATCCACTTGTCCACAATTCAAAATTTTCAAATTTTTCTTACTGCAAGTTTGGACCAGATTTGCCATTTTTTGTGAAATTCATTATTTTTCTTCTCCAAAAATTCTGAGATAAATCAGGCAGCCCCCAGATGCATTGAGAGGTCACCTCACCAAAGATCAACTCCAGAAACATTTTCCACATGCCAAAAACATTTCATCGAACACCTGGCATGCACTGTTTCTGTCAAAATTCAGAAAAGTTCATGTTTCAGTGATTCAGTTCAGTCGACAGTGTCGTTTCTTCAGAGCACGGCGTCAATCTTGCCAGTGCCCACGTTGGCACGATGCTCACTACTCCTTCTTCTTATCCAGTGCGCCGCCCGATCGTTTGGACGGGCGCAAGTGTCGGTGGTGATGTGGCACCTCATCGTCGGCGTCTTCGGCGGTGGTAGAACCACCCGTGGCGGCCAGCTGGGACCAGCCCTGCCTTTCGGCGCCGTCCAGCACCGCCCAAGCCACCAGCACCCTCCGCGTGGCCATCCCCTCCCCTATGCACGCTACAGCACAGTCACCGCGACCAGAGAAGCGCAGAGCGCGCTCTCTGCCGCCGACGAGCCCCGTAAGGCCGTTCCGTCGAGAGCGTGGAGTAGCGCCCAAGTTTTGCTGAGCTTAGCCTCGGGATGGAACCAGTGAACCTATCCGCAGCTGCCCCGACCCCTAAACCTCCCGTTCAACCACTGCCTTGTCGTAATCACCGCCGGAGAAATCCCGATCGCGGCAACCGCCTCGGGCCGGCTATAAAAGGGGGCCTCGAGCTCGATCTCGACCAGGCATCACCCCTCCACCTCACTAGAGCCACGCCTAGCTACTAGGGAGACCTCGGGGAGGCCTTCTTCCCCGACTCCGGCCGCCCCGATCCGCTTCGGGCTCCGGCAAGATCCGCTCCGGTGAGAACAACCCCGCCTCCCATACCTTGTCAGCAACCTCCTAGTGCACCCACACTTCTAACCCAAGCTTCAATTTGATGGTTGCAGCCCTCTGATACATCTCCAACATATCTATAATTTTTGATTGCTCCATGCTACTTTATCTACTGTTTTGGACTATATTGGGCTTTATTTTCCACTTTTATATTGTTTTTGGGACTAACCTATTAACCGGAGGCCCAGCCCAGAATTGTTGTTTTTGCCTATTTCAGTGTTTCGAATAAACGTAATATCAAATGGAGTCCAAATGGAATGAAACCTTCGGGAACCTGATTTTCTCACCGAACGTGATCCAGGAGACTTGGACCCTGCTCCAAGTAACAAAAGAGGCGGTCACGAGGGTGGGGGCGCACCCAGTGGGCCCCCTGTTGCTCCACCGACGTACTCCTTCCTCCTATATATACCTACGTATCCCCAAACGATCAGAACAGGAGCCAAAAACCTAATTCCACCGCCGCAACCTTCTGTATCCACGAGATCCCATCTTGGGGCCTGTTCCGGAGCTCCGCCGGAGGGGGCATCCACCACGGAGGGCTTCTACATCAACACCATAGCCCCTCCGATGAAGTGTGAGTAGTTTACTTCAGACCTTCGGGTCCATAGCTAGTAGCTAGATGGCTTCTTCTCTCTTTTTGGATCTCAATACAATGTTCTCCCCCTGTCTCGTGGAGATCTATTCAATGTAATCTTCTTTTTGCGGTGTGTTTGTTGAGATCGATGAATTGTGGGTTTATGATCCAGTATTATCTATGGAAAATATTTGAATCTTCTCTGAATTCTTTTATGTATGATTGAGTTATCTTTGCAAGTCTCTTCGAATTATCCTTTTGGTTTGGCCAACTAGATTGGTAGTTCTTGCAATGGGAGAAGTGCTTAGCTTTGGGTTCAATCTTGCGGTGTCCTTTCCCAGTGACAGCAGGGGCAACAAGGCACGTATTGTATTGTTGACATCGAGGATAACAAGATGGGTTTTTTATCATATTGCATGAATTTATCCCTCTACATCATGTCATCTTGCTTAAGGCGTTACTCTGTTTTTAACTTAATACTCTAGATGCATGCTGGATAGCGGTCAATGAGTGGAGTAATAGTAGTAGATGCAGAATCTTTTGATCTACTTGTCTTGGACGTGATGCCTATATACATGATCATTACCTAGATATGCTCATAACTATGCTCTATTCTGTCAATTGCTCAACAGTAATTTGTTCACCCACCGTAGAAAATCTATGCTCTTGAGAGAAGCCACTAGTGAAACCTATGGCCCCCGGGTCTATTCTCATCATATCAATCTCTATCGCTTTATTACTTGCTTTGCTATTACTTTGCCTTTTAGTTTTCACTTTGCATCTATCTATCAAAAATACCAAAAATATTATTTATCATCTCTATCAGATCTCACTCTCGTAAGTGACCGTGAAGGGATTGACAATCCCTAATCGCGTTGGTTGCGAGTAGCTATCGTTTTGTGTAGGTACGAGGGACTTGTGCGTGGTCTCCTACTGGATTGATACCTTGGTTCTCAAAAACTGAGGGAAATACTTACACTACTTTGCTGCATCATCCTCTCCTCTTCGGGGAAATCCAATGCAGTGCTCAAGAGGTAGCAAGAAGAATTTCTGGCGCCGTTGCCAGGGAGGCTCACGCAAGCAAGTCAACCATACCAAGTACCCATCGCAATCCCTATCTCTCGCATTACATTATTTGCCATTTGCCTCTCGTTTTCCTCTCCCCCACTTCACCCTTGCCGTTTTATTTGCCCTCTCTTTCCCAATCTCCTCCTCTCTTTCCCGTTTGCCTTTTTTCTGTTGCCTTTCTGTTTGCTTGTGTGTTGGATTACTTGTTGCCATGGCGCAAGATAATACCAAATTGTGTGACTTCTCGAATACCAATAATAATGATTTCCTTAGTACTCCGATTGCTCCTCTTAATAATGATGAGTCTTGTGAAATCAATACCGCTTTGCTGAATCTTGTTATGAAAGATCAATTCGCCGGCCTCCCTAGTGAAGATGCCGCTACTCATCTAAACAATTTTGTTGATTTGTGTGATATGCAAAAGAAGAAAGATACGGATAACAATATTGTCAAATTGAAGTTATTTCCATTTTCACTTAGAGATCGTGCTAAAGTTTGGTTTTCGTCTTTGCCTAAAAATAGTATTGATTCTTGGAACAAGTGAAAAGATGCTTTTATCTCTAAGTATTTTCCTCCCGCTAAGATCATCACTCTTAGGAACGATATCATGAATTTTAAACAACTTGATCATGAGAATGTTGCCCAATCTTGGGAAATAATGAAATTGATGCTTCGCAATTGCCCTACTCATGGTTTAAATTTATGGATGATCATACAATTTTTTTATGCCGGATTGAATTTTGCTTCTAGAAATCTTTTAGATTCGGCCGCGGGAGGCACGTTTATGGAAATTACATTAGGAGATGCTACCAAATTACTTGATAATATTATGGCTAATTATTCTCAATGGCACACCGAAAGATCTTCTAGTAAAAAAGTGCATGCTATAGAAGAAATCAATGTTTTGAGTGAAAAGATGGATGAACTTATGAAGATGTTTGCTAATAAAAATACTCCTCTTGATCCCAATGATATGCCTTTATCTACTTTGCTTGAGAATAATAATGAATCTATGGATGTGAATTTTGTTGGTAGGAATAGTTTTGGAAACAACGCTTATAGAGGGAATTTTAATCCTAGGCCTTATCCTAGTAATCCTTCTAATAATTATGGAAATTCCTACAACAACTCTTATGGAAATTTTAATAATATGCCCTCTGAATTTGAGAGTAGTGTTAAAGAATTTATGAATTCACAAAAGAATTTCAATGCTTTGCTTGAAGAGAAATTGCTTAAAGTTGATGATTTGGCTAGGAACGTTGATAGAATTTCTCTTGAAATGTATTCTTTAAAGCTTAGATCTATTCCTACTAAGCATGATATCAATGAGTCTCTCAAAACCATGAGAATTTCCATTGATGAGTGCAAGGAAAGAACCGCTAGGATGCGTGCTTCCAAAGATGCCTTTATTAAAGCGTGTTCTTCCAATTCCTATGAAAATCAAGATGAAGATCTAAAAGTTATTGACGTGTCCCCCATTAAATCTTTGTTTTGCAATATGAATCTTGATGAAACTGATGATCATCTTCCTTTACCTAGAAGGCGTTTTAAGAATTCGGAGTTTCTAGATCTTGATGATGAAATTGATGAAAGTGGGATTGAAAGAAATAAAAACCTAGATGTTGCTAAACCCACTATTTTGGATCTCAAGGATTTTAATTATGGAAATTGCTCTTTGATTGGTTGTATTTCCTTGTTGCAATCCGTGCTAGATTCTCCTCATGCTTATAGTCAAAATAAGGCCTTTACCGAACACATTGTTGATGCCTTGATGCAATCTTATGAAGAAAAACTTGAGTTGAAAGTTTCTATCCCTAGAAAACTCTATTATGAGTGGGAAGCTACTATTAAAATTAAAATTAAAGATTATGAGTTTCATGCTTTGTGTGATTTGGGTGCTAGTGTCTCTACTATTCCCAAAGCTTTGTGTGATTTGCTAGATTTCCATGATTTTGATGATTGCTCTCTAAACTTGCATCTTGCGGATTCCACTATTAAAAAGCCTATGGGAAGAATTAATGATGTTCTTATGGTTGCAAATAGGAATTATGTGCCCGTAGATTTTATCGTTCTTGATATAGATTGCAAACCTTCATGTCCTATTATTCTTGGTAGACCTTTCCTTAGAACGATTGGTGCAATTATTGATATGAAGAAAGGGAATATTAGATTCCAATTTCCCTTAAAGAAGGGCATGGAACACTTCCCTAGAAAGAAAATAAAATTACCATATGAATCTATCATGAGAGCCACTTATGGATTGCCTACCAAAGATGGCAATACCTAGATCTATCCTTGTTTTTATGCCTAGCTAGGGGCGTTAAACGATAGCCCTTGTTGGGAGGCAACCCAATTTTATTTTTGTAATTTTTTTGCTTATGATTAGGAATAAATAATCCATCTACCTTCTGTTTGGATGTGGTTTTATCTTTTAATTAGTGTTTGTGCCAAGTAGAACCTATAGGATAACCTACGATAATAGTTGATTTGATTCTGCTGAAAAACAGAAACTTTGCACGCATGAATATAATTTTGTTAAATCACAGGAATGTGCTTTTGCGTTGATTATTTTTGATTCTGTTCAATAAACAAATTGTACAGGACTTCCTATTTTGGTAGAATGTTTAGAGTTCCAGAAGTTTGCGTTAGTTACAGATTGCTACAGACTGTTCTGTTTTTGACAGATTCTGTTTTACGTGTGTTGTTTGCTTATTTTGATGAATCTATGGCTAATAAAATAGTTTATAATCCATAGAGAAGTTGGAATACAGTAGGTTTAACACCAATATAAATAAAGAATGAGTTCATTACAGTACCTTAATTAGTTCTTTGTTTTCTTTCTCTAACGGAGCTCACGAGATTTCTGTTGAGTTTTGTGTTGTGAAGTTTTCAAGTTTTGGGTGAATTCTTTTGATGGATTATGGAACAAGGAGTGGCAAGAGCCTAAGCTTGGGGATGCCCATGGCACCCCCAAGATAATCCAAGGACACCAAAAAGTCAAAGCTTGGGGGTGCCCTGGAAGGCATCCCCTCTTTCGTCCACTTCCATCGGTAATTTACTTGGAGCTATATCTTTATTCACCACATGATATGTGTTTTGCTTGGAGCATCTTGTATTGTTTGCGTCTTTGCTTGTTAGTTTACCACAATCATCCTTGTTGTACACACCTTTTGAGAGAGCCATACATTAATTGGAATTTGCTAGAATACTCTATGTGCTTCACTTATATCTTTTGAGCTTGATAGTTTTGCTCATAGTACTTCACTTATATCTTTTGAGCGTGATAATTTTTGCTCTAGTGCTTCACTTATATCTTTTAGAGCACGGTGGTGGATTTGTTTTAAAGAAACTATTTATCTCTCATGCTTCACTTAGATTATTTTGAGAGTCATTAATAGCATGGTAATTTGCTTAATGTTAATATATTTAGTGTTCAAGATATGTGAAACTTTCTTTTGAGTGAATTGAATACTAAGATAAGTTTGATGCTTGATAATTGTTTTGAGATATGGAGGTGATAATATCAAAGTCATGCTAGTTGGGTAATTGTGAATTTGAGAAATGCTTGTGTTGAAGTTTGCAAGTCCCGTAGCATGCACGTATGGTTAAAGTTGTGTAACAAATTTGAAACATGAAGTGTACCTGGATTGTGCATCCTTATGAGTGGCGGTCGGGGACGAGCGATGGTCTTTTCCTACCAATCTATCCCCCTAGGAGCATGTGCATAGTACTTGATTTTTGATGGCTTCTAAATTTTTGATGGCTTCTAAATTTTGCAATAAGTATATGAGTTCTTTTGACTAATGTTGAGTCCATGGATTATACGCACTCTTACCTTTCCGCCTTTGCTAGCCTCTTCGGTATCGTGTATTGCCCTTTCTCACCTTGAGATTTGGTGCAAACTTCGCTGGTGCATCCAAACCCCGTGATACGATACACTCTATCATGTAGTTGACATCATATTTGTGGCAAAGCCACCATGCATTATTTTTCATACATGTCACTCTTGATTCGTTGCACCATCCCGGTACACCATCGAAGGCATTCATATAGAGTCATATCATGTTCTAAGTTTCGAGTTGTAATCCTGATGTTGTAATCAATAGAAGTGTGATGATCATCATTGTTAGAGCATTGCCCAAAAAGAAAAAACAAAGAGAAAAAAGAAAAAAAAGAAAGGCCAAAAAAAAGAAAGGCCCAAACATCCGTGACATTTTGGGCAGAACAAATTTTTTTTCTGTCATACATATGACACTTCTATGAGATAATTGTGACAAAAACCGGTATCATCATAGATGTTGTGGGATCCTACTTCTATGACAGAAAATCATGATAGAAAATGGGCTTTTCTTCCTGGGCGGGCCGGAGACGCAGCTGCATGACATTCTTTGGGCCGTCCATGATGGAAAAAACCGTGGTAGAAGCGAGGGGGAGGAAAATTTCGGGGAGTTGCCGGTTACGGTGGGAGGTCGGGGGCGGAGCGATGCGCGTTTCGCTCGTACGTACGCGCGTGTGTGCGAGGCGTTGGCTCTAACTGAAGCCGAGCAAGGCGTTGGGCTCTAACTGAACCCGAGCGATTGCATTGCATGCTACGCATTACTGAACCGGAAGGATCGATCGATGGCTGTTAACTGAACCCGATGGACCGATTCCTTCACTACTGCTGCTAAATGAAGTCGATCGATGTTGCCTCTAGGATGAACAATGAGTGTTGTGGGGGGGTTTGGATGAACAATGAGCGGTGGCGTTGCCTCTGGATGAACAGGAACCCGTGGTGTGGAGGGATGGATGAACAGTAGACGGTGGAGGGGTGGCAGTGGAGGGGTGGTTGAACAGGACCCCATGGTGTGGAGGGCTGGATGAACAGTAGACGGTGGAGGGGTGGTCGTCGAGGGGTGGTTGAATAGGACCCCGTGGTGTGGAGGGCTGCATGAACAGTAGATGATGGAGGGGTGCCTGTGGAGGGGTGGTTGAACAGTAGCCGGTGGAGTAGCGCGCGGTGGAGGCTGGATGAACAGGAGCCCGTGGAGGCTGGAGGAGGTCGACGGTGGAGATGAACAGTATCCCGTGGAGTCCCATTTTGCGGTACGCCACACCCCTCGCCCCTACCCCCCTGTTTCGACTGTAGCGCTCCAACACAAGTCCGTTTCATCCGTTTTGCGGTACGCCACACCCCTCCCGATGAACAGGACACCCGTTTCGACCGTAGGAGGTCCGTTTCCTCCATTTTGTGATACGCCACACCCCTGCCGATCAACAGGACCCCCATTTCGACCGTAGGAGGTCCGTTTCCTCCGTTTTGCGGTATGCCAGGCCCCTCCCGATCAACAGGACCCCGTTTCGAATGTGGCCGGTCGAACACAAGGCCGTTTCCTCCGTTGTGTGGTACGCGAGGCCTCGTTTCCATCGCTTGTTCCGTCCAAGCCCTCCCGAAGAACACGACCACGCATTCTGTTCCGATCCAGCCAGTTGGCTCCCCATGAACACGACAACGACGATGTTTCTCCGTTCCGACCCAGCCATGTACGTATGCGTGATATGTGTTAGAGACCCTGCCCGTATGTACGTACATGGCCGTATTTTCTTTCTTGCACCCTCGCCGCTGTACGTACGTGTACATGCTACGTGCGCGCCTCTACTACAACACGTGCGCGCCTCTACATCCACCAGTATATATGTATGTACATGTTTGCGACCAGAATGACAACGCTACGTATGATTCGACCAGGTGGGTCCCGACTGTCAGGCACTTCCTTGCGTGCGAAGATGTAGCTGGTGGGTCCCAGCAGTCAGGGGGGCGAATCGTTTTGGTTTTTTTTGCCCGGACGCACTTCCTTGCGTGCGAAGATGTAGCTGGTGGGTCCCAGCAGTCCGGGGGCGAATCTGTTTTTTTGCCCGGACGCACTTCCTTGCGTGCGAAGGTGTAGCTGGTGGGTCCCAGCAGTCAGGGGGGAAACGTTTTTCGCAAAATATGGTGGCCCGTCCGGTGGGTCCCCGCTGTCAGGTGGAGGAATAATTATTTTGCACGTAATAAGGAGGCACTTCCTTGCTGCGGCTGTGGACCCAGCTGTCAGCCTCTCCACGTACAGTCCACGTCCGATGGAAGCCGTTCCTTGACCACGTTGACCACGCCGCGCCGAGAGCACCAGGGCGGTGGACGACGACGAGGCCTAGGAAGGGGACGACGGGGAGCCGACGAAGACGCAGCAGTGGAAGCCCGCGCCGAGAGGAGTACGAGGGTTCACTAGTTCGGCTACGATGTGAGGCTGCCGGCGCCGCAGGGCCTAGCCAGCGGTGGGAATAGTAGGGGGCGGTGAGGCCTCCGCAGCAGCACATCCGGCCACGGGAGGCAGGAGCCTGCGGCACGACCGGTGCTGCTTTGGGCAGCTGGAGCAAGAAGAACAGAGGTTGAATAAGCACTACGGCCGTTGGATGGACATCATACGGTCACTGGAGCTAGAATCGTTTATATTGACTAAGTTGACAAAGCCCTCCGTCCTCGTCAACTTAGTAGGCCCACAAGTCAGCCTCCCACCAAGGTGGGTCCCAGCTAGCTGGGGGGTATTCATTTTTTTGTGCGTAATAAGGAGGCACTTCCGGTGGGTCCGAGCTGACAGCAGGGTGAACATTTTTTCGCGAAATACGGTGGCCCATCGGGTAGGTCCCAACAGTCAGGGGCAAACATTTTTTCACGAAATACTGGTGGCATGTCCGGTGGGTCCCTGCTGTCAGGTGGAGGAATAATTATTCTCCGCGTAATATGGAGGCACTTCCTTGCGGCTGCCGTGGACCCAGCTGTCAGCCTCTCCACATACAGTATTCTTCCGATGAAATTCGGTCGTTGACCACATTGACCACACCGCGCCGAGAGCACCATGGCGGTGGACGACAGCGAGGCCTAGGAAGGGGACGACGCGGAGCTGGGAAAGACGCGGCAGTGGATGCCCACGCGGAGAGGAGTATGAGGGTTCACTGGTTCGGCTGTGGTGTCGTCGCCGCAGAATAACATGGGGTGTGGGTGAGTGGAGTGGAGGGATGGCTTGGCCAGCGGTGGGAGTAGTATGGGGAAGGTGAGGCCTCCGCGGCAGCACAGCCGACCACGGGAGGAAGGAGCAGGCGGCACGACCGGCGCTGCTTTGGGCGGCTGGAGCAAGAAGACCAGAGGTTGAAGAAGCACTACGGCTGTTGGATGGACATTGTACGGTTAGTCGAGCTAGAATCGTGCATATTGACTAAGTTGACAAAGCCCTTCATCCCCGTCAACTTAGTAGGCCCACTATACTGGGTCCCAGCTAGCAGGGGGAGTATTATTTTTTTGGGGCGTAATAAGGAGGCACTTCCTTGCGTGCGAAGATATAGCTGGTGGGTCCGAACTGTCAGCGGCGATAACATTTTTTTCACGAAATACAGAGGCCCTTTCGGTGGGTCCCAGATGTCAGGTGGAGGAATCATTATTTTGCGTGTAATAAGGAGGCATTTCCTTGCATGCGGCCGTGGACCCAGCTGTCAGCCTCTCTACGTACTGTTCACTTCCGATGGATGTCGTTCATTGACCACGTTGACCAGGCCGCGCCGAGAGCACCAGGGCAGTGGACGACGACGAGGCCTAGGAAGGGAACGACATGGAGCCAGGGAATACTCGGCAGTTATTTCCCACGCGGAGGAATACGAGGGTTTACTGGTTCGTCTGTCGTCGCCGGAGAATAACAGCATGTGTGGGACTGAGGGTGAGTAGAGGGATAGCTAGGCCAGCGATGGGAGTACGATGGGACTGTGAGGCCTGCGCGGCAGCACAGTCGGCCGCGGGGAGGAGTGAGCAGGCAGTCCCGCCGGCGCTTGTTTGAGCGGCTGGAGCAGGAAGAGCAGAGATTGAAGAAGCACGACGGCCGTTGGATGGACATCCAACAGTATACAAGCCATCTGTGGAAAGCCTCAAATCTGTGGAAAACGGCATAATACCCATCTGCCATTATTTCAAATAGTTTACAGCCCATTTGCTAATTCTTACGGGTTTTTTGGAGCCCATATTCTTTTTGTTAGCATTACAGCCCATATTATGGCCACGGTTAAAAAATTATACGAAATTTTGCATATGCCGGTGCGGTCTGAACTGTTTTTAATCCCGAAATTTCGAGTCACATTCAGATTGATTTTAAAAATAAATGTATATCAATATAAAATCCAATAAATTGTCCACGCGTAAAAATCAATGCAATTTAAAATCTCGAAATAAAAAAAAGATATTTGAAACTAATTTCCGGTTTGATGTGTTTAAAAAATGTACAACACATTTCTCATTACTGCTGATAGGCCATTTTCTCGGCCAGCCGAATGAAGCTCTCCTCGTCTAGCCCAACAGGCCTAATAAAGTGACTTACTTGACAAATCACAAAAAAACTGGGCTAGCCATTTTCAAAAAACAAAAAAAACTACTGGGCTGGTCTGTGGTAAATATAAAAGAAAAGGCTGTCTAGACATGCCAGAGTGTCCTGCACAGCCCAGTTGACACCCTGCTTCCGTCTCAAAAACATATTAGATAAATGCCACTCCAATTATGGCGATTCATGAAAATGCCACTGCAATTTCCAAACTTTGAAAAATGCCACTGCAATTTTTGCAAAATTTGAAAAACGCCACTGCAGTTTGCAAACATTGAAAACGCCACTCCAGACTTCAAAAAATGCCACTAGAAATGGCATGAAATGGCATTTTTCAAAGTTTGGAAATTGCAGTGGCATTTCTCAGAGGCATTTATCAAATTAACCCAAAACAAAAAAAATTGGGCAAGCTGCTGGGTCCCTGGTGTCAGCCGTTCGTTGTACAATTCTCTCGTTTTGCTGACTACGTTGACAATGGCATGGGACCCAGATGTCAGAAATCCACTAGGAGGAACCATTTTTTTATTGGCTTGAAATAAGGAGGCACTTGCTTGCGTACTGACATGACCTTGGCGGGTCCCTGCTGTCATCCTCTCCACGTACAATCATCTCCTAATTGTGTACGCATCAACTTGCTAGGCCCACAAGTCAGCCTCTAAACTCGTGGAGGACAAATACAACCCATTTAAAAAAATAACAGCCCATTCCATACGTTTAAACGGAAAGTTCAACATTCAGAGCAAAGTAACAGGTCTGATCCACATATAGAGTACTGAACTTCTACGTTGACAACCATCATAGCCAAGTTAACTATCTACTCCCACTAGACAAGTACTAACTTACACTTAGCTAAATAGACGATGCCGGCGGTATACGCTAAACGCCGGCACCAGCGTCCTGCACCTCGCCTCAGACTTGCCAGAGGTGCGATAGGGCATGTTTGCTCGTGCGCATTGGCCCTTTCCATGCTGGCGTGGTCCACCGAAGCTTAGGCTTCCAAGCGGGAAACCCACTTGACGAGCTGGTAGTAAAAATCGGCATCGCGAACGCGTGCATGCCCGACAGCCTCCAGGGCTATTTGCCAGGCGCCGGCCTCCATGTAGTCGGCCCAGTTGCGGGTGCTCTGCTCGCGACTCAGAGCGTCGGTGCGTTGCTGCTCCATGTCCTGCTGGCGGCACAAATCGTCGTTACACTACTCCTCCGCCAGTCGGTCGCGCTCCAACAACTCCGGCTCCTCCGCCATGCGGTCGCGCTCCAACAACTCCTTGATCTTTGCATTGCCATCTAAAGACAGATATAATGCCTCCTCCCTCCGTCTGCCTTCCGGTGAAAAACCGAACACTAGTTCCGGCGGTGACCGCCTCCGGCGTCGCCTATCGCGGACGGGCGGGGGCATGGCGGACGTGGCGAGCGACGTCGGGCTAGTGAGGGCTTATGAGGATATGGTGAGTTGGGTCACGGTGGCACTGGAGAATGCCGGGAAACAGTACTTATAGGGGGAAGGTAGCGCGATGGTCATCAGAATTCAATGCATAATGGCTTAGCACGCTAGCTTGCCATGGAAAACTAGGGAAACTGAAATTATGATTGTGTCGTCCCATCTCGTCTGGGTCGCACGCTGGCATGGTGGTCAAACGAGTGCACTCGAATCATCTCCCTCCTTGTCAATAATGATTTCACGAATTTAAAAAGCCCACAACAATTAAAGCGTATCTTTTTTCGCATCAGTTAGCTGCCTTGATTATGGCCGGCTGCACGCAGGCACTCAAAATCGCTCGCAGGCAGTACGCGAAGCAGCATGCAACGAGTCGCAGCCGAGGGCTCGCATGCAGCCACTTAAATCGCTGGAATTAATTAGGCTTAAACTTCTGCATGCCATTAATTATTGCCATGCCTTGGTCTTGCTGCTTTGCTCACGGGACTAATAAACCCGGATGGAGGGAGTACCTTGGTTGGTGAGAGGTTTGAATTAAGCCCTGCAAACCGGAAAGGAGGTACTAGTACGTGTGTGATCCGCTATTGATTCGTGTAGGATCGAGTAGGTCATTTCTTGAATTGAGCCCTGCAAACCGGAAAGGAGGTAGTACGTGCATGATATGCTATTTATCCGTGTAGGATCGATAGTGTAGCTTGTCAGTTTCTTCAGAGGTAGGAATTTTTATCCTTGTAGGATCGATAGTGTAGCTTGTCAGTTTCTTCAGAGGTGGGCATTTTTATTCAAAAAATGCCACTTCGCATCTTGCGTCGCAAATAAAACTGCCAGGTGCGCATTTGTAGGCTAGCTAGTGATCGATCAGTAACTTGTAAACACTGAGCGAACAGAAATAAGTAACTGTTAATGCATCTCAATGATTCACAGATCATATACAAATATGTAGCTCCAAAAGCAAAGATCAGCCACTTCGGATCTTGCATCGCAACTAAAACTAACTAGTACGATTTCCCATACATAAGATCAACATGTTAATGCATCTCAATGATTCACGGATCATATACAAATATGTAGCTCCAAAAGCAAAGATCTAGAAAAAACATCTGTTCTTCCTACTAACATGGATGGTTCTCTTGGCCAACATTCAGTACAGACTGAAACACAAATTTGTTTGTGAAGTCTACAATTCCTCTTGCAAACGTGAGTGGTTTCACCAACAGCTGGAACCATGAGAATGAACCACACATGAGGGAGGAACATCCACTGCAATATGATTTGGTCTTCTCTTGATCACACCGCGAGACTATTTTCAGAATACAAACTTTAACTTAGGGGAAATGATGCCCATTGTATAATCAGACCACAGCAATGAAGCACCAAGTGTTGGTCAGTAAATAGTACAGTACTACTTTTCTGCAGTCCATGAAGTGACTATCCAATCTTTGTGTCTATTTTCAAATGGCACTGCATGCAGTGACTATACTATTCTCTTGTGCAGTTCAACCAAAACTGCGTACACTTCGTTTGTTTGCCAAATAGAAACGGGCAGACATCTCTATCTGCACAAATATCAAGCAGCTAGTAAACATATACCACACCATGTTTGCAGTGATGGAAGAGGTGAAATCGATACAACCGAAATTGAGCATCCAATCATTGAATCCTGTCCCGCACCTCCAATGTAGGTCCACCCTGCCAATAAATTCACATGCAAACCACTAGTATTACAACCAAATGACAGTACAAAAAGAGTAGCAAGATATTAGCAAACCATGTACCTTCGTAATGAACAGCTCATAGTGCCACCAATTGGATATAAAGGTTTGGAAAAAAACATGCTCCTAATATTGAACCAGTTGGACTTTTTGTGCAGCTTCACTAAAATTGAGCATCCCTGTTTGCATA
Organism: Triticum aestivum; assembly: GCF_018294505.1. Lineage (NCBI taxonomy): Eukaryota > Viridiplantae > Streptophyta > Magnoliopsida > Poales > Poaceae > Triticum > Triticum aestivum. The sequence continues at coordinate 577,485,268 of NC_057810.1, forward strand.
GATATTGAAAGTGTGATTACTATAAACGTGGCACTAGTTGAAGCATAGACTCACAAATATAAGCATTCCAATTTCTTAATGGGAAAAGGTAGCAAGACTATTTCTAACCACCTGTTTGAAGGAATAAATAAAGCAACAATGGCTGATGTCAGGAAGGCATACATAGTTTTTTTCTAAAAAACTGAGCCATTCCTGACCTTTCCTCTTATTTTAAGCAAATTTTGTGCAGTTCTACTAAAATAAAATGCCATCACCGCCTTGACAATTTAGTTACACTGTACAAAAGGAAATGACTTAACATTACATCATGGTGTCGGGTATGTAGTAGATAGGCATTAGAGACAAACATACAGACCTCCTCCGATAACATAATGAACATTAATTTTAACAAAGGTGTGACTAGCTTTACCGGGATAATTTGAGTGAACTCTACACCCTATGTTCCTTAATATAAGATGTTTTCGCGGTTCAACTTAAAGTACCCAAATATCTAGTATTTAGAAAAACAGGTAGTAGTTTTCTTGAGCACATATCTGGGAAAGTTTGCCACACTTTATTTATGTCCATACGCCAATGCAACACCATCCGAATACTACAAATATACACTAATCCAGTGGCTAGTGCAAAAGTAGAGTAGTTAGTTTATTACAGGGTATAGTACAATGGTTTTACTGAACAGATTTCAATAAACTCTAGCACTGGAAGGTTTCTATAGGAATTAACAATACAAAATGTAAAGGTAACAAGTTTCAGCATTGGTATACTAGTTGTGCATGAGCATTAAACCAAATACAAAAGTCTGAAGGTAACTAGCATTATTAACTAATGACAGTACAAAAAAATTGCAAACCATGTACCTCCAAGGTAAATATCACTTCGAACTCGGGGGGGGGGACCTTAAAAATTGCTATCCCAATCTTGATAATCGATCAAACATAGAAACTTGATCTTTCCTCTTGATAATCAAGAGAACAGCCGGAGGAGGAGGTGCCCACTCTTGACCTTTCCTCTTGTCTTCATAATTGTCTGTGCAGTTTAACCAAAATAAAATGACATCAGCGCCTTGGCATTTTGGTGACACTGTACAAAAAAATTAACTTATCTCATGAAAGTGAGGTATGTAATCTATAAGCATTAACAGTGCAAAAATCTGAAGGTAGTAACAAGTTTCATCGTTGGTATACTAGTTGTGCAACAGCATTAGAATGCCTTAGCTAAAAAATCTTTAATACATCCACAATCAACAGCTAACCCTGAAATGATCCAGTGACATTAAATGGCACTGCTTAAATTTATCTGTGGCATTAGACTGAGAGCAGCATTAGTTAAATGTGGCATCACTTTAGGAGTAGCATTGCTTAACTTGACTGCTGGCGTTATACTAACAGCAAAAAAATGGCAATAAGAGCATGGGAGGCCCATTCGGACAATGGGCGCACCAGTACGATGTACCTCAACGGACGCAGAGTGGTGAGGGAGGTATTGTTGCCTAGAGCAACAAATATCCAGGCAGCATATGTGGATTACGTCCCATTTTTGTTCTCTTTAGCCACCTTTTTCCTATGTGAGGACAACAAACCGATCGACCTAGTCATTCTCTATTGCGTTGCCATGCCTTTCTACCCTTCTTCAACCAAGAGACACGAAACTCTTTCCTTAGCTACTGATTTTCCCCTTTTCAACCTAGATGCGGGTTCGATGCCTACTCTCTTGGACAGTATAGTCTCCCTTCCTTTCCTTATTCAACCCAGACATGCATTAGTCTGCTAAAGTAGGGTTTCCTTTAATAGTGCAAATTATGGTTTTTGTCTGCTTGGCCAGCTGAGCAGAGGATAGCAAATTGGGAAGATGGTGGAGTGGAAAAAGATCCACATGCAACGACGTGCCAGATGGGGCAATAGAACAAGGGTATGGTTCGAAAAGAGGTAGCATACCTGAGGGTCGGTGGGAAGTGGCTTCGCTCGTGGTCGTCGTCCTCCGCACACACTACGGCAGCGATCCCGCGCGGGCGCTAGGTCTGAGAGGACGGCCTTGTCGTCAGTGCATGACCTCGCTCGCCGACGACGAGTGCGTCAACACTGCACGTCCTTTTCTTCCCCAGCGGATCTGTGACCACCGGTGAGGAGGGAGAGAGGGGCCGTCTTTTTTAGATCTGGAGAGAGGGTGGTAGTGTGAGAAGCAAGTGGGCAGCCCTTTGCAAGAAAGCGCTGAAGCTCCAGCCTATATATCTTCTTTATACTGGTGGGGTAGTGGTAGAGTAGTTTATATTTTCTCTGCGTACAGTACCAGTTAGTCGTGCTTCAAAACTGAACGGCGCGCCATTAAAAAAATAAAGGCCGATAACTAATGCGTCACCTTGGGCCAACGCGGCCAGATCACATTTTGCATGAGAAATTACACACCATGTCTCGTTGACATGTGGTCCTGTTCCACATATCAGTGAGACAACGGTGAGTAGTAGGAGTATTTCCGAACCGGTGTGTAGGCCAGGGTGCCCCTTTGTGAACCGTGGCAAACTGTCAACCGTCCATCGACTCTTCGCCTTTCCCTCTCGATTTGGAATTGTTGTCGCATGCTCTTCCTCTCCCTCCTCCATTTTCCTTCAGCCCTTCACGCTTTCTTCTGCCATTGTTCGATCGTCTTCTCCATGGAGGGAACAGGACGGAAATGACCCCGTTATTCTTGCCTCGATCTGAAAGATGACATGGTGGAGGAACTCATTGATCGGTGCAACGTCATCACCTCGTCTAGCATGGCAGGTTCGTTCAAGCCCATTCTCGACTCAACTAATAACACCATTACAAGGAACCCAAGAGTCAAGGAGCGGTTTGATCTCCCCTATCTTCTTCGTCGTGACCCTGATGACTGGCGCCGTCACGACGGAGGCCTCGCCCTGTGCAAGTTGATGCCACTTGATAATGATACGTATGATGTTAAGATGCCATCGCTTGAGGGCAAGGCTTGGGCAAGCGCAAATGGAGATTGGGTTGTTTACATTGGGTCCAACTGCGAGTGGGAACTTGTGAATGTGTACACTCGTGACCGGGTTCCACTTCCAAAAATCTCAGCAAACTGCCCAGAGGTTGAGCACACCGGTATTGTACGCATGTTCAAATACAATCATGGTGACTGTCTTCTACGGAAGATAGCAATTTCTCGAGTCCCCAACCGCTCTTAGAATCACAACAACTATGAAGTTGTTGCTATCTTCGACAAGCTTGTTGCCGTCGTCAGTGGTTTGACTGGATGGATATTGCTCAAAAATCAGTTTCTATACACGAATAAGTACTGTGATGCAATTGAATACGAGGGCCTTGTGTTTGCTGCCACCACTCGTGGCACTGTTTTTGCATGGCATCCTCGTTGTTTCGGTATGTTTGTCTTCCACTGTAATTATAATTGTTTCATCCACATGCATGCGGGTTAGCAAGGCTGGTCATAGTGGGGAGTAACTTAGACTAGTAACATGCATATGTTACTAGTTTATGTTACTACCTCTATAGTGCATAGTATCTTCGATTAGTATCATAGGTGGTCTCATTTATTGCCATACATGACACATAGTAGCATCACATTTATTATGTTACGGTATCTACCTATGTTACTATAACCATCTCTCTCTTCCTTAATTGCCTGCCACATAAGCATGTTTGCGAGTCCCAAGTGCATGATACTACTTATGTTACCCCCACTATGGCCAGCCTTACTAATTAACCTTCTTCTTGTGTTTCCAAGGTCCTGTGAACATTCCACCACCTATACTTGAAGATTTTTATAACCAAGGGGGAGATGATGATGGTGATGATCACGAGCATGAGGACGAGTAGCGCCCATATACTATTTGGCGCCTGGCAACTAATTCCGATGGATCGCCTCTTCTCATGTGTATACAGCCCACTGATGATGTTACTGCTAAGGAAGCAGGTGTAGTCTCCCATGGTCGCACTCTCCGGACCTATTCCAACACCCATTGCATGGTATTCGGGATGGATACGAGTGTGCTAGCGCCAATTCCTTCTCCCTGGTACAGAATTGATAGTCTTGGAGAAAATTCGCTCTTCCTTGGACAAAACTGTCCAATGATAGTGAAAGGCGATCCAACTACTGTTGACACAACGTTACTACCATTTATGAGAAGCAATTGTGTCTATACCTTGGACATTTGGGTGGTTCCCTACCCTGGTACTGATATAGTAGGCCGCTTCAGCCTGGATGATCAGTCCTGCGTTGGTCTCCAGATTGACAATGGATGGTCCGTCCCAGAGAATCACTTGTGGTTCAAAGCAAGCGTTTCCAACGCCGAGGAATGGTTGAGTTGAAGTTCATTTCATTGCTTGTTATTTGTTGTGTGGTGAAAACTTTAGTATTTATAATGTATCCTCGTTGTCAATGTGGGTTGATGACCTGTTGTATGTAATAAAATGATATGCCTGTGATAAACTTACTAAATTTATGAATGGATTTCGAGTTGCTTCTGTGAGTGAGTGGTGCGACGAGGCAAAAAAATATTTTCCGAATACATAATTGTGCCTGCATTGCAATAGGTTATCGGATGAGGCCAATCATCAACAATAGTAGTACACTATTTGTACTAGCTTCACATGCTTCGCGCGTCGTGCGGGTGTTTTTACTGTAGCCATACGTAACCAGCACCTCGAATCCTCGATACTACTAGTACTATATACTATAGTAAGTAGTAGGAGTAGTAGGGTGGCATGGGCGAGAACAAGCATTCACGTCCAGGAGTACGGCACACGCCACCAGCACGACTTCCATCGGACACCAAATTTCTTGGAGTCCGTGCTAGAGCAATCTCTACAACCTCATCGTTTCTCTAACTCAGCCATCGCACGGCGGGTGAGGTGGGGGTTTGCCGATAGTCGGTTTCCTCAACTGTGGTCCCACTTGTAAGGCCAACTCCAACGCTCTATCAATATATCACTTCTAGGGAAAAGCCTATACACAGAAAGTTACTAGTAGCGAGGGTTAAAAACCCTCGCTACTGCTACTTACCAGTAGCGCAGGTTTTTAAACCTCGCTACTACTAAGTTGATAGCAGTAGCGTGGGTTTTTAACCCTCGCTACTACTAAGCGGTCTCTACCGTGCCCCCCAGGACATGTCATAGTAGTAGCGCGGGTTTTTAAAACCTCGCTACTACTAAGTTTGATAGCAGTAGCATTGGTTTTTAGCCCTCGCTACTACTAAGTGGTGCCATAGTAGTAGCGAGGGGTAAAAAACCGCGCTACTACTAAAGGTCCCATTTTCAAACTCAACCCCCCCCCCCTTGTGGATCGCCTTTTCAGTTTAAAAAAAATAAAAGAAAATGATGAAAATGTCAAAAAAATAAAAGAAAATAAGTTTCCCATGTGATATGTGGTCTAGTTGTTGGGAAAATTTGCAAATATGAATTTCGACTTTATTTGCAAAATCTCTCGAGAATTTGTAAAAATGGGCATAACTTTTGCATACTAACTCGGATGAAAAAGTTTTTTATATGAAAAATCATCTACTCGAAAAGTTACATGCTCGTTAAACATTTTCAAAATCCTCAAAAACCTAACAGAAAAAAAGTTACGGGGCTTTTAAGATCTAGAGTGGAAAAAATCGAAAAAATTTCAAACTGTGTGGTCAAACTGTGGTCAAACAATGGTCAAACTAATTATTCTAGAATATTAGTGTTACTAAATAATTGTTTTAGTTATTTGAATTTTGGTCAAATCTGGTCAAACTATGGCCAAACTGTGGTCAAACTGTGGTCAAACTGTGGTCAAACTAATTATTCAAGAAATATTAGTGTTACTAATTTTTTAGAACAATAATTTCAAACTCAAATAGTGAAATGTGTGACTTCATGCTCAAGCTAAATTCCTGAGGTTAATAGGATTGACATCTTACTATTGTTAGGAAAACAACAAGTGCAGACTTGGAAACGAGGGAGAATAGAACCCGGAAGTTAAGCGTGCTCAGGCTGGAGTAGTGAGAGGATGGGTGACCGTCCGAGAAGTTAGATGATTTGGAATGATGAGGGGTGATTAGAGATTAAATTGAGCAACGATGAGGGGTGATTAGAGATTTGAGGTTAAAATAATTCAGAAATTTGAAAATTAGGGAAAAAATCGAAATATTTTTTCGAAAAAATTCAAAAAACCCGCGCTGGTAGTAGTAGCGCGGGTTTTTACCCACGCTACTACTAAAGGACGTAGTAGTAGCGCGGGTGGCACCCGCGCTACTGCTATACGTTAGCTGTAGCGCCTTATTAGTAGCGTCGGCCCCCGCGCTGCTAATAGGCCCAAAACCCACGCTGCTGCTAGGCTTTTCCCTAGTAGTGTATGGATGTAGTCTTCTTCCCAATACAAAAACTTGCATCCATTCTACTCCCTCCGTTGCACAATACATGGCTTCTACACATGTATCTAGACATGTTTGTCAAAATATATATGTATCTAGACATGTTTTAGTATATAGGCACATCCATTTTTGGACAAATGGAAGTCAAGTATTTTGGAACGGAGGGAGTACACAATAAAAATTTTAAGTTAGCACAACTAGTCTAATCCGAGAGCACAACCGAAGATTTGGTCGGGTTCTTCCTCCTTTTGCCGACACGTGGGACATTTAGCATCCAGGTCGTGTCATGAAAGAAAATAGAGTGATAGTTGATAAGTTGAAGCCACGAGATGTGCATCTTGGGTTAAACTGTAAATAGAATCTTACTACTCTTGAGTAACTCCAAAAGCGGCCACCGAAGATCTTTCTTGGATTTGTTTTTCATCACCAGCACGTCGAGGTGAAATATGTGCAGGTTCAGTGGATCCGCTTGCGTTTTCACTGACATGTGGGACCGCATGTGAGCAAACAGACGATGGGCTCCGCGCGTCCGCTGGCTGGCTAAGAAGAAAGATAGAGGAGTGTTGAGCACGGACTGCAGGAAATTTGTTCTATGTAATGTACCTCGATATAGGCTCGATATAGTGGGGTGGCATGGGCCATAACTAGCATTCACGTCTAGCACTACGGCACACGCCACCCACACGAGTCCCATCCGACACCAATTTTCTTGGAGTCCGTGCTACAGCCATCTCTTGTCCCTCCTATTTTCTCAGCCATCGCGTGGTGGGCGGGGTGGGGGTTTGCCGATAGTCGGTTTGCTCAACTACGGTCCCACTTGTAAGTGAAAATGCAACACCGCACGCATTCCCGCTTGAGCGGCGTGCTGGACCAACCGTGTGGGGTGCGACGCGAACATGGCAGACGTTTCCTTTTGAACTCGTAACTTGTAACATTTGGTTCTGCTCCATGGCGCGATCGATAGATAGAAAATAACGATTTTGCCTAGAGTAATGAGAAGTTTGGTTCTGGCGCCATTCATGCATGGAGTACGTACGAAAATTATGAAGTTGATGCGAAAGGTAAGATAATTATTGTAGTATCATATACTACTACATGGATTTGACGGAAAGATAAAAATACATATGGATCCATCAATGACATCCTCACGCCCTAGTGCGCCGGGTCACCAACCGACGTGTAGGAGCAGCGGTGTTGGCGGCGAGCTCAACGTGCTTCTGAACTATGCATCCAAGGTTGCCCTGCGATCCAAGAAGGCCAGCATCCTATCGTCCTCCTCTCTCATGCGCATAGACGTGGGTGATTATGTCCATGGTGTCTTGCTGCGCCAAGCGCTGCGCAGCGAGCGCGACCTCAAGGTGGACATTCTCCGGCGCGATGGCGGGCAGTCGTAGGGCCACCAGTGCGTCGAAGAGGTTGTCACCATAGTGGCCGTTGAGGGTGGCGGGCATCGCAGAGCCTGGGCGCGTCGGCTGAAGGCTTACGTCAAAGTCGTCCGCGAGCTTCTTGATGACAGTGAACTTGTCGAGGAAACCGACGAGGACCTCGTTGAACAAGGAGACGAAGCTGTCGTCCAAGTGGCCCCTCGCCCTGCCGGCCTCAAGCAATACTACCTGGAGACGTTCCTTGTTGCCGGGCCGCAGGCCGGCATCGTGGACCATCTGGCACAGCCGGCTGATGCTCGCGCTCATCGCCTCCATGGGTCTAGCTTAGCTTCTACTAGTCAACTGATCTTGCGATTTGAGTGATCACTCTTGCCCTTGGTTAGCATGCGTAGGTGTGTAGGATTTCGTACTACTCCTCGGCCCTCTACTGCACCTGCCTTTGGCTATATGATAGGTGGGCCAGCCACCCCCTGGGCCCACGTGTCATTCACCCAAAGGCAGTTGTCGTAAGTCAATGAAGTTGCGCCCCCCTCCGAGTCGGTGCAGTATAGTCATCTCACCGTACCTCTAGTTGGGGCCAAACGAGAGAAGTTTGATGTTTACTGGTTTATTGGTCCCCTTTGCATTTTGTGCCAAGTTTTGACCTTTGATTTAACTAATAAAATGTTAATGCATGTAAACAAAAATCTTGTGTAAGTCATATTACGAAAACCAAATAATCCCAAAACACTTAGGCACGGTGCATTAACTCCCTCCTTGTTTCTTATTTCGTGACATATCAACCAATGAGAGATGTGGGCCGTGCATGCTTTCAATGACTTGAGACTACCAAACATGACATGCAGTGTTTAGTTCATTGCATGTAATCCTATTAAGACTCTAGTTAGCAAGAAAACATTAAGTTCTCTCGCCGGTAGGAATAAAACACCATGTATTTATTTACAGAGGGAGTAGTACATTTTTTGTGACATGCATTACTAGATATTGCTAGTCAAATACTAAAATTCAGATGGACGTGGTAGTACTCCTAAATCCAAACGCTGGTGCTACTAGTACTAGTAGTAGTACTACCAACTCCTAGGAGTACTAGCACTGTACTACCCGTTGGTCAAATTATTATGTGATGGTCCTCACAGTGAAGTGACAAGACCCTGCACCGGAGATGACACCTGAGTATAGGCACCGTGTTCGGCATACCATAGTCAGCCTCACCGTCTGCAGTCACTATCATCATGGATGTAGAGCTAGCCTGCTTACAACTAGCCCTGTTCGACATAATTTCCCGTGCGTAGATGCCCGTCCATTGCACGGAACACCAAGATTGGGGGTGGACTGCTCCGGCAGTGGCCATCGCGCTAGATTTTTCCACGGCCTTCTAGATGTGGTGGGGAGGAGATAAGGATAATTGTGAGAGACAAGGAGTTGTTTGTAAATAGGGAACAAGTGCGGGCATCTTTTTGCAAAAATGGAGAAGCTTGGTTTGTATGCATCAGATCTAGATCCGACGACTACTGGTGAAAGATGGGAGGCACAACATCATCACCATCTCAGGACCTGTTTGATTCACAGGATTTTGAAAACGCGGGAATAGGACACGGCAATATTACAAGTTTCAAACTGATATTACAAATGTTAGGAGTAATGCTGCACCTAGGAAGACTGAATTACTAGGAAGTTCACGTAAGAACTTTCATTACTTTAGATGGATGCAGCGTTATCGTACAAACTAAAATCCACCGCCGTGACAAGTAACTAATGGGCAAATAAGTTTTTGAGTCTCTGGCCACTTGATGTTTCAAAAACAAATTTAGCTTCTACGGAGACTTTGTCATTTAGGCTTAGACGCTTGCGGTGATCAGCACACCGTTCACTGTTGCGCCAGAGAACGCCAAACCTCATTACCTTGAGCACACTTGCCTCCAGAAGAAAGAACCTGGCCAATTTAATCTCAGATGTGCTGCCTCGGTAGTCGATCAAATCAATTTCTGTAAGATGGAGATCAAGGCATTCAATGAGATTGTTATAGTGCAGCACATTTTTCACTTTCGGGTCTTTTTTTATCTACAAAAGAAGATAACATATTAGAGCAGCTGGCTGCATAAGATTGTCGTGTCAGCAAGAGGTACCAATGTCATTCGCTCATACGATAGGGTTGGCTGGCTAGTGATATTTTTTCACTCTCTCTCTCCCTCTCTCTCTCTATGTGTGTTTCTGTTTCCTCTCATTTAACTAGGAGCACGTGAAGAGCTTGGGCATTTGTTGCCTTCCACTATGTGGCCGATGCCATATTTTGCAAAAGTATGCCACATAATATGCATCGATGTCAAATCAAAAGATTTTGGCACCGCTCTCGCGATGTGAGAGAGTTGGCACCACTGTGCACACAGACCCACATGTATAAACAAATCAATCAAACCAACTACACCAGCCTCTCACTCTCCCAAACAAGTGTTTTTTATTGCCTCAGTCCTCTCTCTCTCCCACGCAGTGTTTTTTCATTGTGTGAGTTAATTTGGCACCGGAGCAAAGTAGGTGCTCCAGATTGGGGCACCAGGTGAGCAATGGAGGGGCATCGATGCCAAATGCATCACAAGTGAATTTGGCACATGTTTTGGCCTACATAGCCCACTTTTGTACTCCCTCAGTCCCAAATTCTTGTCTTAAATTTGTCTAAATACGGATGTATCTAGTTACATTTTAGTGTTAGATACATCCATATCTAAACATATGTAAGACAAGAATTTTGGGACGGAGGGAATACTACCTCGTATTTAGTATAAAATTTTGACCATAGATTTACCTAAGAAAATGCCAATGCATGTCACTAAAAATTACATCATTTGAAATTATGTTCAAATACGAATCCAACGATATAGTTCTTAGCGACATGCATTAACATTTTGTCAGTTAAATCTTTGGTCAAATTTTGATACTACAAAATTGGAAGAGTAAACCAGGACGGAGGTAGTAGTAGTACTTGCCCTTAGGGTAACCATAGAGTTACTTGAGTAGTCTAAGTTACTTTCCACTATGACTAGCCTAGGCTACTATAGTAGTACAGCATAAAAATGATGCAGGTGATCACATGAGAAAAAATACTAAAAACATTTCTTTCGGTGCAGTGCGTAGATGTAGTTTTGAACACTACACTTGTCATCGTAATTTGGGAAAATTATGAAAAATTTGAGCTACGTTGTGATTACTGTTTACTAATAGGAAAGAAGTTTCACCTTGATGAGTAGCTTCTCCGTGCATGGAAAGCATGTAAGGAATCCAACAACTTGATCCAGATTGGGGCCGATAGATTTTAGTGCTAAGATCTTCACTGTGCGCATGGACTGGGTCAAGCTTGTGGGAATCATTTTTTGGAAGACGGTCGTAAATACATCAAGAAGAAATTTAAAAATGTGAATTTCAAGAAGACGGAGAAGGAGATGAGTGTTGTACCTGAACGATTACGGATCCAATAAAGAGTTCGGAGAATTTGGCAAACGAGTACACCAACGCTGTCAATTTCGGCGCGTCAATGACCCTGATTTTTGTTGGACCTTCTAGATCCGATACAAGCAATCTCTCAAGGAAAGGCGCATTCTCAATGACCATAACGTGGAACAGCTGGAGTGATCTCTTCCTAATTGATGTCTTGTTGCGGGGCCAGCAAGACACATAAATCCATCGGAGATTCGTCGAGCCGATGTGGAGGCTAATGAACCCGTGGATCTGCTCAAGACGAAGGTACTCGAGCGCAGTACAGCTGCGGAGCAGGTGCTCCATAGCCTTCTTCGAGATGACAACGTCGAAGAGGTCGAGCTGCTTGAGTTGAGGGAGAAGAAGGGCGAGCGCGGCATCAATATGGGGAAGATAGCAGGAGCTGAAGCTGGTGCAGCGCAGCGTTGGCGTGAGGCGGAGCGTGAACGGTGGCAGAGAGCGACGTCGTCCAGCTTCAAAGCTGAGCTCCTCGAGCTGATCTAGGGCGGGGGATAAGAACCACTCGTCGAACTTGGGCTGGACCTTGCAGTTGGTACTGAACATGCGGATGTCAAGGCGTCTGGCTGGCCCAGGGTGCGATGAAAGGATCTTGGAGACCGCAGCCATGCGTTTGCAATCCCCGTTGCAGAGGCAGCTGTCGACGGTGAGGTTGAGGGGGACGTAGCGCCAGAGGGGGCGCCACCGCCGGCAGAGCAGGGCGGTCCGCACGGCAGATTTGGTGGGGAGGAGGCCGATGATGACGAGCAGCATGTCGTCAGGGAGGCTGCTGATGAAGTCCAGGCTTGCCAGATGCAGTTTTGGCTCGAGCGGCCTCCACTTGTTGGCTGCCTCGCCGTCCATCTCAACCGGCGGCGACACCGCTGTACACGTGTGCTGGTGTGTGTTGTGTGCTGGGTGTGCACGAGTGCGTCCTTCTGTGCATGCCGCTGCGCAGTGGTGAATTATGCGCGAGTGCGTCCTTCGTGCGCAAGAAGTTTGTCCTCAATGCACCCTCAGTTTACTAGCGTGCGGGGTGCTACCCCGAGTGGTTTCAACTTTGTTTCCTTCACCGCGTGTCAGATGGGCCTCTAGTTTACTTATTTTCACCCACTGCCACATGGGCCAGCACACCAAGATACAGAACACGAGCTGACAACGCAGCATGTGGATTGGTTGACCGGTCAACTAAACAATATACAGAGCTATACGTTGACATAGTGAACGTATAATCCGTCGGTATAGAGAGTTCAAGTGAGAGGGGAGGCCCGTAAGAGATAGCAGAGAGAGAGATAGAAAGAGCTACTCCCTCCGTTCGATAATGTAGTTACAACATTTTTTTAAAGTCAAACTTTTGAAACTTTGACCAAGTTTATAAAGAAATTACTTATATCGGCAATACCAAAGGTAAATGATAGTATGAAGTAAGTACATGTTGTGATGAATCTAATGATTGTTCCAGATGTAAATGTTTTTCTCCACATATACCTAGTCAAACTTTTCTGAGGTTTGACTTTTCAAAACATCCATATGCTTATGGACGTGACAGAGTCCCTGACGAGAGAGAGAGAGAGAGTGAAAAAAGTGTGTGTGTGTGTGTGTGTGTGTGTGTGTGTGTGTGTGAAAGAGACATGGACAACACACGATAAAAGTGGAGAAAAAGCATGCGTGTCTTATGCAAACATATCACACATGCATCTTCGACAACGGAGGCAAGGTGAGGAGATAGTGTGTGGTTGTTTGGAACCGAGAGAGGAAGACCCCTAGCACGTGACCAAGAGGGGTCTGACAAACAAGGGAGAGAGGTCGAGAGAGACGTACGGAGAAAATGCAGACATGGGGAGGAGAGAGTGTATGTTTGTCATAGAGAGATCCCCTGGAGATCGTGATGGGACCACATGGGTGGGAGCTCGAGTGACAAGGTGTGTGCGTGATAGAAGATGCCCTGAGAGATATCGAGATAGACGTATGGATGGAAGGAGACAATACGTGTGTTCCTGATAGCTAGTAAGAGATAATCATACTTAGGAGGGGGGGAGTGCTTGCGCCTATGGCCCTGTTTGGATACTCTAACTCAGTTAGAGGTTAGAGTTAGATTCTAACCCTGAACTAACTCTAAGTAAAGAGGTGTTTGGATGGCAGGGTTAGATGGAGCGCGGATACGACGAGGCACCTTCACGGGCGGTGCGAGAGGGAGGGAGGGAGAGGACGAGAAGCTTCGAGGAAGTGGCGAGGGATCTGCTGCGGGGAGAGCGAGAGAAAAAAATGTTTATTAGTGGTCCCGAGAAGAACTAACCCAAATAAGCACCTCTTGGATGGGTTAGTTTTTTTGGATGGTTAGATGCATCTAACCTAAACTAACCCTCCTGTTTGGATCTTTTTGGGTTAGTTGACTCCAAACTAACCCGAACTAACTCTAACCCATGGATCCAAACAGAGCCTATGATGGAGTAAGGGATTATGGTACTTAGGGGGTGTGTGTCACATGGAGAGAGAACAAGGGCGGAGAGTGTTGGATGGGTCTATATGTATAGCGCGAGCGAGACATGTGTATGTGTGAACCAGGGAGATATAAGGCCCGTTTGGCTTGCGTCGTGAGCATCTTTTGTGTGGCCTGGGGTTGTGGCTGGATTTCATGCACGCTTGTTTGGTTGCTACCCTGTGAAAAAGAAAGCCCGCCTGGGCTGGGTTCCCTTGCACTTTAATTAGCCTGGCTGAACTCCACACACTGCAAGTAGCCTGGCCCAAGCGACTGATTTTGAACGCCTGGCTGTGCCTGGTCATGCGGCCACGAGGCTAACATCAACATGGATGGATATTAGCATTAAATAATAGATGCATGGATTGATTGATGGGACGTTGATGCTTTGCCTGGCCCAGGCATGAACCAAACGCTTCAGCACCACACAAGCCTGGCCAGGCAGAAATATTTTACATCTCACGTCCACACCAGGCAGTACCGACCATCAAGGCATGAGGGTCAGGTCATGAACCAAACTGACCAATAAAGTTTGAGAGAGATTGAGGAGCCCCGATAAGGCTGAGTGGTGCGTCAGATAGCTGAGAGGGGGAAAGAGATATTCCATCCGCTCGATAATGTAGTGCATGTAAATTTTTTAGAAGTCAAACTTTGGAAACTTTGATCAGGTTTACGCAAATGTTATTTATATCTACAATAACAAAGATACATCATACAAAACTACATCTCATGGTGAATCTAATGGTATATGTTTGCCGTACTAGATGTAATTCTTTTTCTCCATGTACATGGTCAAACTTTGTGATGTTTGACTTTTCAATAAATCTATGTGCTATGGACGGAGGTGAGTGCCTCGGTCGAGACAGATCAAGTGCGTGTGAAGGAGAATGAGTAAGTGTGCAAAAAGAGTATGTGTGTGAAAGAGAAAGTGACAACAAATGATAAATTAGAGAGAGAGTGTGTTTTTTCGTTTCTTATGCGAACATATCACGCATGCATCTCCGAGATGGAAAGCGAGGCGAGGAGATACACGAAGATAGCTAGTGTGTGATTGTTTGCAACGGAGAGAGACACCCCTGTAGCACATGTCCAATAGAGGTCTGGCCAACAAGGAAAAAAGGTCGAGAGGGACACATGGATGGCATGGATGCAAGGGGAGGGAGAGAGGGTGTGTTTGTGATAGAGAGATCCCCTTGATATCGTGAGGGGACTATATGGGTGGGAGATCGAGGGAGTGCGTGCGTGACAGAAAGATGCCCCGAGAGAAATTGAGATAGACCATGCACATGTTTGTCATGGAGACTAAGATTAGCTAGTCATATACATATAGGGGGGACTGCGTGTGCCTACAATTGAGTGAGAGACCATCATACTTGGCTAGTTGGGCATGAGATTGTGTGTGTGTGTGTGCGTGTGAGATGGAGAGAGAACGATGGAGACAGATAGAGTTTTAGATGGGCCTATCGAGTGCGATTGAGATATGCATGTGTACGTGTGACCCAGGTGGATGGAGAGTTTGAGAGAGAGGGGGGAAGAGCTCCAAGACGACATAGTGGTGCGTGAGAGAGTTGCGGGCAAAGAGCCAAGGAATTTGTGTGCGTACGATGAGTGCACCCAAGATATCTAGCTTGGACTAGCTAGAGTATCATACATAGTGTGCGAGAGAGACCTATAGATGGTGTATATATGAATGCGGACTAGAAAGACCCCCCCACACACACACACACAGAGAGAGAGAGAGGGAGAGGGACCAACAAGGTTTTTGTGTCGGATGCGTGCGACAGAATTGAAGATTGTCGGCGAGAGAGTGAGAGAGAGAGAACAAGAGTCTAGGAGAGCGGGAGGTCGTGTTTTATGCATCAAAGACTGATATAAACTTGCATTCAAATATTTAAATTGGAGACCATGTTGTCTGCAATCCACACATGAACGGATATATGCGTATATCAAACAAGTTCATTAATTTGACTTTCAACATGTTCATGGAGTACTATAATACTGTACAACATGCTACTCGATTGAGGTGTTCAATTTTGGATTTAGTTCACTATTTTGACCTACTGAACGAGCTAGTTCATTGAATCGAGATATTTCATTTTGGGTTTGATTCACGCTTTTGAGTGGGCAACTATTTGTCACATAGTAAATCGCTAGCAACGAGCATGTAAAAACACATTACTCCCGAGCATCATCTCTCCATCTAAAAAAGAAGTGGCAAGCTAATATTTCAAAATTTGATTCGAATCGACTTGGTAAGGTAGATGTGGATGCTCGTTCTCCCAAAATTTGAATGAACCGTTAAACATCCTCTCTGCTCGGTGGAATTCGCCCGAGCAAATAAATGGGAGACACGAAATTACCGTCCTATGTGGGACACGCATCAATTGGCCTGTTGTACATCGAGGGTAGGTTTGTAACTTCATCCAAGCGCGCCTTCTCCTCGGCCGAAATGACATGTGCCGGATAATTCATAAACCATGGTCGGCAAAACACGCTCTCCTCGCCCAAAATAGCTCGTGCCCACTATTTCAAAACACGCTCTCCTCGCCGAGTTCGCTCGCGCCCACTATAGTTCAAAACACGCCCTCCTCGCCCAAAATCGCTCCCGCCCACTATTTGGCGAGAAGCAAAGTTACTCTACTATCCCCGACCCTCAGTACACAGACCCAAGCCGAGAAGCCTATAGGCAAGGGTAGAACTGTAACTTCCCCTCACATTTCAGACAAATGCGTTCGTAAGACATGGTTCCACTCCCCTCCCAACCCCCCCTGCCCGCCCCCATTCATACCTCGTGGGCGCCAAATCACCTTCTCCCCGGGAAGCTCCCTTCTCCAGAGCCGTGAAACCTCAGCCCCACCTCCATGGCACCCCCACCGCACCAATTTCACAGCCGCCCTCCTCCCTAATGCCGGAGACGCTGTCCAATTGCCGTCGTGCACTAGGCCGTGTGCCTCTTACTCCATGTTGTTGGTGCTGCCTCGACGACGGCCGCGTGAACCGTACCAGAGCCGATTCACCCCCGCCGTTGTTCATGGCGCCAGAGCGGCTCCAACTTCGGATCCGTCCAGAGTCCTGGCGCTGCTTCCGCGTAGCCGTCGACCGTCGCGACATCGCTCTTTCCCTGTCGCCGGTCACCATCGCAACCGTGCCGGCCTCACCGACTCGGTAGCTGGACCTGCCTACTTCACCATGCCGCCAGATAGGTCGCACCCTCATCTGAAATCACTTTATTTAGGCGTCAGTTGTCTGAATTTTTATTCTGGGACAATCGATTCCCAATGGGAAGCAGCACCCCTCGAGGTGGCGGAGCTCCTAGGCTGCCGGTTGGCTGGTGTCTAACGTAAGGGTGCGGGGCCGCAAGTTCGCCGCGAAAGCAGCGCTTAGATGGCCATCTTTTAGAGTTGTGTGGGTTGAAGGTACTGCCGCCGCCGGATCTGGATGACGGGGAGTCTTTGTGGATTGGCCCGGGGGTGGCGCAACCACGGCAGTGCGGTGGGGTGGGGAGCGGGTTTTGGACGGGGCCATGGACGATGGAGGCAGGCTGCTCTGCCGTTGGTCACTGGCTCTTCGGGGAAGATTCCGAATAGTGTCAGCCGGGAGGCACAAGACGGCCATCAAGCCATCCGGCATAGATCAGACAGTACCAAAATAAAATAAAATCGTGTGACCCCAATTTAGTCTTTAGTCAACAGACGTGTGACCACTCTCGTACCTTGCTGTTGATCTCTTAGTGTATTTCTTCGGATCAAAGAGATATGTCGTTCTTAACTTTATGCGTTATCTGCATCTTCAGACACACTGTCTTCCGACTCACCGCAGCTGCTCCAACAAGGGAAGCATACACCAGAAGGGAGCTACAGTCCCCACTCAACAGTTCCCTGCATCAAATGCGCGTGCTCGACATGGACAGCCACAACAACTGCAGCGCCATCGACAAGTCAGCACATGATGCTCACTCCTATGGACGGCAGCCAGATAGGTTGTACCCTCATCTTACTTGTCTGCAACATTTATGGCTTTGTTATTCATCTAAGCATGGAAAATAGATCATCACATTTCATTGTATATTCATGCTGATCTCTTACGGGTCTTGTTCAGGAGTTCACATTGTTCCATAGTTCAGCTAAGATAGTTGTTCTTTAGGTAACGCTGTTCCATAGTTATCATCCATCAGCCAATGCTATCCCACAGGCTGGTGATTATAGTATTATACCACTTCTAGTATTACCTATGTTGTTCTTTAATACTTTTGTGTGCCATCTAGTTAATCTCGAGTACAAACGATACATATTCTGTAGCTTTCATCTGTGTTCTCCCTTTAGTTTATGAGACCTGTTGCTGCTAGTTAACCCCAGTCCTACTATTTATGTCGTCTCCTACAGGCACTCATTTACATAAACCTAACTACTAGTTGTCTTCCATGCATGTCAGATATAATTGCACACACTGATATATCCACAAGAACCTCATGGAGCAATGTAAAGGCCAATAAACTTGATGTCAATGATACCCAATATGATGGAACATGTAAAGGCAGTTCTTCAGAAGACTTTCAGAAAGATGATGAATCCTCTTCACCCCACAAGGTCCTTGCTCTAACTTGGCCTGTGATATGGGTACAACATGCATATAATGTCCTGGAGTGTATCTACTCTGTTGCAATGCCATGTGCTTAGCATGCTCATCATGCATGTAAATATGTCATGCCTTCTTGTTTTTCAGTACCTATTCCATTCATGATAACATGTTTTCAAATTCAAGTACTATCATTCTACTCTATCGCAATGCCATCTACTTAATTTGGACATCATGCTTCTGAATATCTTATGCATTGTTATTCATCAGTATGTACTTCATCTGTCTGCCATACCATGTTTTTTTTACATTGAAGTGTTGTTCTAGTGCTCTGTTGCAATGCCATCTTATTTTCCCAATCATACACGTGGATGTTGCCTTGGTTATTTCTGTACGTATTCCGCTAGCATATAGTTTTATATTCAACTAGTTTTTTTTTTGCTGTGTTGTCCTGTCGTATCCCTAGCTCTTACACCATACTCCCTCCGTCCGGATTACATGTTGCTAAAATGGATAAAAAAGGATGTATCTAGAACTGAAATACGCCTAGACCCATCCATTTTTTTTCCGGATGGAGGGAATACATGTCAATATGTCATGCCTTTCTATTCTTCAGTACCTATTCCATCTCTCTACTGTCGCATGTTTTATAATTAAAGCACCATTCTTCTATACAAGGCATGCAAGGGGAAGACGACTATGTTAGAATCTGAAGGGTTACAAACAAGGCCTTCGCAAAAGATCCAAACTCTAGGAGATAATAAACCAACTCCAGTTTTTATAGATACTGCTCCAGCACAGAGAAACCCAACTCCTATTGATAATAAGCAGATTCCAGTGGCCAAAGAACTAGTTCGCTCCAGTCGAGCAAAAATATGTCAACTCAATTCTAAGAAGCGTGTGCGTATCCTTGCATCATGAAATTTTATAGCATGCTAACCATATTTTCTACATGTTTCTTACCCACCTCTCTTTTAGAAAATAAGCTTAACAGATAGAAGAATTTCTGCAACGGTATCGTTTATGAGGAAAGATTCTTGCAGGAATTCTCTGTGCTCCAATGTAGATGTAAGTACCTGTTGTATATCACTATATTTTTACATCAGCATGTATTTTGTTAATCGGCGTGAATCCAACCTTTATCTGATCTAAATTTAGTTGTAGCAAAATGTATGATTAAAGGCCACAATGTTGATTTTTGCAAGGAAAACTACCTGGTAGTTTTGCATCCTAAGATGCATGAGTGTACTATCTCATATCAGTGGGTTTGAATACTTTGGTTCTGCAGTGGTTTCTTAGTGTTTTTTTACTGTGTTGTCATGTCGTATCCCTAGCTCTTACATCATACTCCCTCCGTCCGGATTAAATGTCGCAGAAATGGATAAAACTGGATGTATCTCAAACTGAAATATGCCTAGACCCGTCCATTTATTTCCGGATGGAGGGAATACATGTCAATATGTCATGCCTTTCTATTCTTCAGTACCTATTCCATCTCTGCTGTAGCATGTTTTATAACTGAATCACCATTCTTCTATATAAGGCATGCAAGGGGAAGAGGGCTCTGTTAGAATCTGAAGGTTTACAAACCAGGTCTTTGCAAAAGATCCAAACGCCAGGAGATAATAAACCAACTCCATTTTTCATAGATACTGCTCCAGCACAGAGAAACCCAACTCCCACTGATAATAAGCAGATTCCAGTGGCCAAAGAACTAGTCCGCTCCAGTCCAGCAAAAGAATGTCAACTCCATTCTAAGAAGTGTGTGTGTATCCTCGCATCATGAAATTTTATAGCATTTTGATCATATTTTCTACATGTTTCTTACCCATCTCTCTTTTAGAAAATAAGGTTAAACGATAGAAGACTTCCTCCATTGGGATCCTATTCGAGGAAAATATCTTGCGGGAATTCTCTATGCTCCAATGCTGATGTAAGTACCTGTTGTATACCACTATATTTTTACATCAACATGTATTTTGTTAATCGGCATGAATCTAACCTTTATCTGATCTAAAATTAGTTGTAGCAAAATGTTAAAGGCGCCAATGTTGATTTTTGTAAGGAAAACTGTCTGGTAGTTTTGCATACTGAGCTGCATGAATGTACTATCTCATATCACGCACATTACTAAATTGTAGTGCTTCTCTGGTTGCCCATTCATTCATTGTGTCAATGTTGCTTTCGTACTACCTTACCTGGCTGATGATAGCTGTGCCATATTGTGTTAATTTGGTGTAGGCTACTTTCCCAAACGTTCGTTGTGTCAATGTTGCTTTCCTATTATCTGACCTGGCCAATGATAGCAATGCTAGTGTGTTAATTTTGTGCAGGCTGCTGAAGATAAGAAGACAAACTCTGAAAACAGCAAGGCAACCCCATTGTTTCTTTCCAGTAAATCTAGGCCAGGTAATATGGCAATAACTCATGATTAATCTGTTTGGTTCTCGTCCTAATTTATGTTATGATGCAGCGGTCGAGACACTCTCCACTATCAATAATACAAGCCTGCCAACATCGCCATCTGAATCTGTTCAGTATCCTCTGTCTCGAATGCAACGGAATAAATGTATGTTTGTGAACCAATTAATGGCTAAAGCAATGATGGAAATGGTGGATGAATCAGAGGTGCAGAGTCGTGCGACACAACAACTAATCAATGTTTTCAGAGACAGTGTAGCAAAGCAGAAAGAACTTGCCCACATGCTTATGGGCGTCATCTGTGCTAAGGTTGCAGATTGTGATGTTGTAGATGGTTAGGTTCTGCTCATTTATTTGCACTGGCATCAATCTTTGATTGCCCAGTGGATGTAATTTCCTGTAATATATGCTGGATGTGCAACATTATTCCCTGTATGCCGTACCTTTGCGTGATCGGTTTTGGTCATGTGCATAATTGCTCGTTGTAATGGGCTCAAATTATCTAATTTGGCCTAAAGACATGTACGAACTTTAGTGGGCCCATTAAGTTAATGGGTCGTTACTAGGCTGAAAGTTAATGGTCGGCCCTCTTACCTCCCGGGTCGTTAACAGGCCAACATCGAAGCGGGCAACAGGTGGCCCCAGTTTATTTCACGGGCCGTTAATAGGCCATTACTAAGTTTGGGCTACATATGGACCAACTATACTGTAGGCCTTTAGCAGGCCGAAAGAGACAGCGGGCTTGTACTGGACCATGAAGACCATGGGCCGCTAAGAGGCCGAAAGTCAGGTCATATTGTAAATGGCCCAACTGTGTTGTGGGCCTTTAGCACGCCGAAAGAGAAACCGGGCTGGTGTTGGACCATGAAGGGCATGGGCCGTTAAAGGGCCAAAACTAAGGTCCGACTACAAATGGCCCAACTCATTTATGGTCTGTTAACAGGCCGAAAGTCACACAGGGCCGGCAATTAGCCCAACACTTAAATGGGTCGCTAAAAGGCAAAAAATCAGGTCCGGCTAAAAATGGCCCAATTGATTTATGGGCCGTCAACAGGCTGAAAGTGACACCGGGCCAGAAAATTGGCCCAACACTTAAATGGGCCGCTAAAAGGCTGAAACTCAGGTCCGACAACAAATGGCCCATCAGATTTATGGGCCGTCAGCAGGCTGAAAGACACACCGGGCCAGAAACTAGCCCAACATTTAAATGGGTCGCTAAAAGGCCGAAAGATGTACATCCTGATAATTGGCCCATCCATTAAACGGAACATTAACAGGCCGAAATCTCATCGGGCTGATATTGAGCCCAGATATATAGCGGACTATTAATGGGGTCGAACTGACGATGGGATGCAATGGTGTCAAATCTTTAACGAGCCGTTGACGGGCCGAATTGGCTCATCTCGTATGGGCCATGCGCTTAAATGGACCTGACACAAGTAGGCCTTATATGGGCTGGCCTGCTAATTTTAATTGGGCTGGCCTTTTCACAGGAATGGGCCTCTGTTGGGCTGTGCCACGTGTCGACGTACCATAGGTGTCTTTTGTCCAATGAGTGGATGACATCTGTCCCAACGGTGAGCCGACACGTGTTTCCTCCAGCCAATGATGATTTTACACATGGAAAATCCCCATTGGTTGGGGCTGTTAACGGGTTATCGGATCCAAAACCTGACCCAATAGGTTAACGACGTTCCGTTATGGTGGATGCCACGAGTCGGTCACCCTTGACGAAAGCACTTCTGTGATGCGCGATTTATCGTCATGGAAGTGGACACTTCCGTGATGATAATTTTGGTAATGTCATGGAACACTTCTATGACAGCACAGGTATGAATATCTTGATTCTTTCATAAATTTTTCATGGATGTACATGCATGACAAAAAACGCGACCTACTGTGACAAACACGTATCATTACGGAAGTGTATTTTTTTTGTAGTGTAGTGAGTCTCATATATTGTGCTTCAAAGTAGCACCTTGTTCTTCATGTAGTGAGTCTCATAAAGTTGTCCTTTTTATACTAGTGGGAATTTTTCATTATAGAACTTGGCTTGTATATTCGTACGATGGGCTTCCTCAAATGCCCTAGGTCTTCATGAACTTGGCTTGTCATCGGGGGTGTAGAATTTGGGAACATCTTTGTGTGACAAAAATGAAGCATAGCCTAACTATATGATTTTGTAGGGATGAACTTTCTTTTGCCATGCTATTTTGAGAAGACATGATTGCTTTGATTAGTATGCTTGAAGTATTATTATTTTTGTGTCAATATGAACTTTTATCTTGAATCGTTCGGATTTGAATATTCATATCACAATTAAGAAGATTTACATTGAAATTATGCCAAAGTATCACTCCGCATCAAAAATTCTTTTTTATCATTTACCTACTCGAGGACGAGCAGGAATTAAGCTTGGGGATGCCTGATACGTCTCCAACGTATCTATAATTTTTGATTGCTCCATGCTACTTTATCTACTGTTTTGGACTATATTGGGCTTTATTTTCCACTTTTATATTGTTTTTGGGACTAACCTATTAACTGGAGGCCCAGCCCAGAATTGTTGTTTTTTGCCTATTTCAGTGTTTCGAAGAAACGGAATATCAAACGGAGTCCAAACGGAATGAAACCTTCGGGAACGTCATTTTCTCACCGAACGTGATCCAGGAGACTTGGACCCTGCTCCAAGGAACAAAAGAGGCGGTCACGAGGGTGGGGGGCGCGCCCCCCTACCTAGGGTGCCTGGGTAGGATATATAGTTCAGAACAATATGAGCATATATAGCTGATGTTATTTAGAGCAAGAAGTGTTCTTGGTATGGTTGGAAAAAGAAAAGAAAATATTTTGTGCTAGTAGAAAATGCCTGAAATGGAGGAATTTTGTGCTAGTGTTCTTGATATTTAAAGCTGCCTCTGGTTCTGAATTCCGATGGATAGCAGCAGAGGAGGAGGATGACTTTATGGTCCTTGTCGCTGCAGAGTGGCTGAGGGGTGACGGGCAAAGCTGCCCCTTCCCGGACTTTGCACTTTGCACCGAAACGGCAAGCCATGGGTAGATGATGTTTAACATGAATTTAACTAAACAGAAATTTTATGTTGTTGCTGCTGAAGATGAGTAGTTGTAGGAAGATGATGCATAGTAGTAGTTGTAGGATGTTATTGTAGTTGAAGTTGCAGGAGTAGATAATGGAGTACTGCCAATTTACTGTTAGTAAAGATGTTGAACACACAACTGTTGGTTACTCTAGTGATAGGAGTAGTAGTGGTGGCCATCTAGTTGGACTACTACTGCTAGGACTTGCTCCAGATTTTAGGATTTATTTTCTTCTAGGACTAGGTTTTTATTATTTTTCTGTTGTGATTGTTTTTTGAGCTCTTTCTTTTTCATTTCCTACTATCCTTATCCTAATTATCTTAAATTGTTATGATGTGTGTAACAGGATTAGATCTTGGATTTGCTAGTGGACTTTGGGAGTTTCTTAGCCATCTTGGCGACTCCATATTTTTCACTATTTCAGCAAGTCTTTTGTAAGCATTAAACTTTCAGCACTACATTTTTATCTTATGTGTACATCCGTTTGCTTCCAATTTCTATATATGTATTGTTGTTACTAAAAACGTAGAGTAGTAATGCTCCACTTCCACATATTTTTAGTTAGTTATCTTCCAGTAGTATTTCAAATTGAAGCCTTGAGCATGTTCTGTCATGAAAATAGAGTTTTGTCTCTCATGTTCTGAATTTCCTCTTTTCGTCAAATTTTGCTTCACAATAGTATCTCTGCGGCTGTTGTTGATCATCTTTCAAGTTTATCTTTGTACTAGTATTTGAGCTATTTCCATCATCTACTGTCATGTGGAACTCTTTTTACAGTTAAAATGACCATGATTTACTGTGTCCAGTAGTTTGGTTTCTTAAGTTTGTTTACAGCTCTAGTACACTTCTCTTACACTTACTGAGGACTTGTATTTCTGCTTTTTAGGTAGGCATAAATTTGGTAGTCTCTGAGTTTTGTTAATCCTATGATATGTCGCTCTGTTAGCCTTTGTAATTTGCACCTATATTATGTAACACTACTTGATGATGTTAACCTGTAACTCCCTTTCCTTAGAACTGTAACTGGTCAAATGTTCAGTGTGTATGTCTGAACTTGAATGTTGCAATGCTGTTTTCTTCAAAGGCTACTGTCAAAAACTTGAGCTACTGTCTTGCAAAGATGATGATCATCTTACTAGTTTGCTGGGTTTTGTCTCCGACCATTGTGTCGTGATGAATTTGCAGGTACCCTGAGAGGCCCTTGAGTTTATCGGAATGTCGATTAACTTCCGTTCCGGCAAATTCGGGTACTCCATATGTCCTATTTTCAGCAAAGGTCATGCTGAAATTTTCCGTGAATTTTAGCATGGCTTTGCTAAAAATAGGACATATGGGGTACTTGCGACTAATGCATGGGCCGGGGTATCTTAGTACTTAGTTAAGTAGGATCAACTGCCCCGCCATTCTTGCTGCATTAAACCATAGGTGGAAATAGAGCCAAGTGATTAGGCCCAACTTAGAATTCTCCTTAGCATCCATAAACCCTAGATGATAAACCCAACATAGGTGGCAATAGAGCCAAGTGATTAGTGCCAAGTGATTAGGCCCAACCTAGGGTGCCTCGGCATCGATAAACCCTAAATGATGAAAACTTAACTTGGTTGCCCCGGATGCCTCGGTGTCGATGAGAACCTAAATGATGTACGCTTAGGCTTTTAGGGTGCCTGGGCGTCGACAAACCCTAAATGATAAAAGCTTAGCTTTTAGGATGCCTCAGTGTCGACAAACCCTAAATGATGAGACCATGATCTTGTTCCTTGACAATAACCAACTTTTTGACCAAACTATTTTCCTATTTAGAGCGAAACATGGCCAACCACGATGAGGTCGGCGGTTCGGGCGGCAAGCAATTCTGGGAGCTGTCCCAGGAGATGGAGGAACAACCTCACCGCTATGAGGACGCCGCGGAAGACACCGATCCTTACTACACAACCCCTAGTGGCGTCGGGGATGACACCACTGATGGTGCCGCCGAGGATGCCACCACTAATGATGGCGGCGCACACACAGATGGCAGCCAACCGAAGAAGCAAAGGAAGGACCGGCACCTGAATGCGCTTCGCACCCTCAAGGAGGAATTTACTCAAGTGGACTCCAACGGGCATCCAATGGAGCCCAAACATATAGTCAAGGCGTACTCGCTTCATCTCGGGTGCATTCTCTGGAGCACCGTCTCGATCAACACCGAGAACCTTAGGCATAAGGACCACAGGAATTTGCGCAACCTCCTCTTCACGAAGCTGCACGAATGATACAAGTTCCCCGCCGAATTTGAAAACACACGCCTCTCAGGGAATAAAGTGAACAGTGCTGCCCTCACGAGGATGAGCATGGCCCTGTCTACTTGGAGAAGGGCGGTGAAGAGAATGATTGATAAAGGTGATAGTTATGAGAAGATCAAGGCGAAAAATCCTTCGATCAGCGAAGATGACTACAAGGAGTTCAAGATCAAGTGCGAGAGCAACGCAACCTCCGAATCAAGTCAGTGGGGGAAAGAAATGCGGGAGTTGAACTTAGGGGAACACAAACTCGGTCCCGGCGGTTACAGAGTGGCGGAGCCTATATGGGACAAGGAGGACGCGGAGCGTGCCGAGCAAGGCCTACCGCCCTGCTTCGAGAAATACAGCGGTGACAAGCAGACCAGGAACTTTGTCAGGGCCCGGTACAAGGAGGACCCGATAACAAAGGAGCTTACCACGGATCCAAAGACCAGGGCGCTTGAGCTTGTTCTGGTAAGGAATACACCCCCGCGTAATTAGCTCCATATGGTTGCACTCTAATTAATCCCCAATATTTCTAAATGGTTCACGTTCCTTCCGCAGGACACTGAAAGCAGTAGCGTGGGGTCGTCTCAGAGCTCCCCTTTCAACACCCCTTTAAATAGGGCGTTGAACATAATGAAAAACAAGGATAAGCTCAGTAAACCGACGTCAGCTGGTCGTGTGGCCGGCAAAGGCTTGTCCACAAAATGGTCGTCATACTATACTGCTGGTGGGCGGAAGGAGAAAAAGACCAGCTCGGAAAGCCAGACGCGCGAGGTTGAAGCACTCAAGGCACAAGTGGTGCAGATTCCGGAGCTTATACAAGAGCAAGTGGAACAACAACTGGGAACGAAGCTCAGCGCCATGGTGCCTACGTTGATTCATCGACGACGTGGATTGCGGGCGGCCAACAGGGGCCTCCCCCGGTTCCCAGCTTCACGGCCAGCAACTCGCACAGCGCACAGGTGGCGCCATTGGTGTCTCCGGCGGCGCCATTGGTGTCTCCGGTGGAGGCGGTATTCGTGTCTCCGGCGCCGGCACGAGCATTGGAGCTTAATGCATCCAGGTGTATGCCGGCCGGCACCTCGCCAGCAAGCGCCCCCTCCGTCAGTTGCACGCCCGTCGTTGGCGGTGCCTCGACATTAGCCGAGCTCGACGGCATCACGGTAACTAAGCCTCTCGGCCGATGACTTCATCTCCCTGCCTTTGACTGGGCATCCCTGACGCCCTACATGTTTTCGCAGGGCGCCGCTAACATTCCTTGCACTCTTCTGCACTTCGTGGGCGGCGAGTTGGTCGATGTTGCCAAGGGCAGAATCATTCAACCGGGCAACCCCATGTTCCACGGTAATCCGATGCCACCCACAGTGTATAGGGTTGAAGTGGTTCGGGTGCTGCCAGGTTGCGACGAGCTGTTACCTCCGATTCGACCCGCTGGGGCCGACGAAGAACAGGAGATGACCATCAGCGCCTGCATAAACTGGCCCCTGCTTTGGCCGAAGAGCCAGATTCGTTTGGGGTCGGGGGACACCACCCCACAGACAAGACCGCCAGTCGTGCTGGCGCCAAGCCATGGCAAGAACGCCGCAACGCTACCGGACCTGCCGGACATCCCTATGCCGGACATCCCTATGGCACAGGATCCGGACATCCCTATGGCATAGGATCCGGACGACAACGACAACGACGACGGTACATTTACCAAAGTCGATAAGTACTTTGCCGAACATGGGTACGCTTACGAGTTCTGCGGGCCTCTTTCTCAAGAACCCAACCAAGACGACTGCGATCTAGCTGGTACGGCGGAGAAATCAAATTGCAACAGGCGTCGTTTGGCGTTCAGTTCTTAGGATACGCCTCCAGCTCCCGCCTTCACCGAGCCTCAGATAGCTGAGGTGCGAAATATTATCAGCCCCAACACGCTCAAGAAGGCAGTCTGTGAGCAGAACTCGGTCCCATTACAGGAGATCAAGAAGAAGGGACAGAAATGAAAGACTAACAAGGGCGCCGGTGCGAGCCAGCCGGCATCGAGTTTGATCCATGCTCAGGACGGGCCACCTTCACCTAAGGATATTTTGAGGAGGGTGCATGTGGCGGGTAGGGCGATGCTACCGCCAAATATGCTCAATGCTGCAACCGGTGCTATGCGGAGTCTGCACGACAGTGTTCTTTCTTTGGAGAAGCGGTGTCTCAGAGAGAATGATGTGGCATACCCGGTTTTTGTGGCCAAGGTGCCAGAGGGCAAGGGCTTTGTGGATGGCGACATCGGGGATACGATCGTCCTGCGGTTTGATGACATCTTTGCTATGTTTAACCTTCATCCGCTGCACTACACCTTCGTTCGGCTATTTTCGCTTAGTATGGAGATGCGGATCATTAGAGACAAGACCCTAGACATCGTGATAGTCGAACCCTTCTACATGCGTGCCAAGCACTTGAGCAGCGCTGGGGACCGCCAAGTTGCGAGTTCACACCTCAAAGGTGTCATTCTGGCAAACCCAGTTAAGGATAACTTCCTTGTGGCTTACTTTCCCGAGTAAGTCATCCCTTAACCGCCCCGTAACATATGATTTCTTAGATTTCGATCGTTCTTTTTTTTCTAACATTCCATGTTCTGTGCAGTGACACACATTGCACACTCATCCTCTTAAGCCTGAAATATTCCATGGCCATGTATTTCGACCCGAATCGTAACTCCAAGATAGACTACACAAATTTCAAGAAAGTTCTTGATGATGTTCTCCCCGGCTACGCCAAATCTGGAGGCACCTTCACCAGGGCAGTTCGTAAGTACGACAAGCACACCTTCTCACACTATACAAAGTTCTGCTACGTCAAGCAGCCGCCTGGCGGTCAGAAGGATGCCTATTACTCACTCCATCACATGCGGGAGATCGTAAGGGACCATCATCACCTTCTGCTACCAGATAGTCTCAAAGATTGGGGCGCGGCCTTGTCGGCAACCCTGGACGCGGACCTCAGACAAGAATTCTTTCGCATCCAGTCGGAGTTTGCAGACATCAACCATCAAGATGTCCTTCATACCTCGAGGCAGTTCTTCCGTAGATATCATCCGCCCAACAGTGAGATAGATGGAACGCTACAAATGCAGGGTGACAACGACCGCGATTTCATGACCATCACGACAGACGGCGGCTTCATCCACGCTCCTGTCCGATGAGTCGAGTCGAAAGTAGTGATGTGTAGTTCTGAAACATTGATTGGCTCATGTTGTAATTAAACTTTAATGAATTCGTATGTCTCTTTGGTTTGGACAGTCGTTCAACTTAGATGTAATCGATGCTATTTATTAGTAAGACCATGAATCGTGCTATTAATGTCTTGCTTTTCTCTTCCAATCCTTTTGTTGCGTACTTACATATTGCTTATGTATTGTCTGTTGTTTGGCTTGTGCATAGAGATGCCGTCGTATGTCATGTACAAGGGTAAGGTTCCCGGAGTCTACAACGACTGGGAGGAGTGTCGGAGACAGGTTCACCATTTCAGCGGTAATAGTTACAAAGGGTACACCACTAGGGCGGAGGCCGAATCTAGATACGCCCTCTATCTAGATGGAGAGAGGAGGGAGCGTTGGAGGAACCAGATGAAGACCAGTTTGATCACGATGATGCTCATCGTGATGACCGCAGCTCTCTTCTATGTGATGGTAGTTTAGATGATCGATATCGACTTGTAATGTGAAGACAAACTCGATACTCGCGGTCTTGAGACTTGTAATGTTTTATCTTTGTTCGGTCTTTTGAATTCGGAGACTAATATGATGAATTGTATTCGGAGACTAATCTTCTATTGTATTCGATGAATCTGATGTTGTTGTGTGCTGCTGTCTATATTCTGTCCAATAATATATTTTGTAACCTGTGCAAAAATCAGAAAAGTAAAAAAAATCAAATATTCATACTAATGGCGCATCACCTCCAGGTGCGCCATTAGTATGCCAAAGGATACTAATGGCGCATCACCACAGAGTGCGCCATTAGTATGACAAAGCACATGGTTACATATGGCCCCCCGGGAGGCACGCTAATGGCGCATGGTGTTACATACTAATGGCGCACTGCTTGGTGCGCCATTAGTATACCAGATACTAATGGCGCACCAGTGGTGCGCCATTAGTAAAAAATACTAGTGGCGTGGTACTAATGGCGCACTGGTAGTGCACCATTAGTAGGCAAAACCAGTGCGCCATTAGTAGGCCTTTTCCTAGTAGTGTTGCATCTATCTATCAAAAATACCAAAAATATTATTTATCATCTCTATCAGATCTCACTCTCGTAAGTGACCGTGAAGGGATTGACAACCCCTACTCGCGTTGGTTGCGAGTAGCTATCGTTTTGTGTAGGTACGAGGGACTTGTGCATGGTCTCCTACTGGATTGATACCTTGGTTCTAAAAAACTAAGGGAAATACTTACGCTACTTTGCTGCATCATCCCCTCCTCTTCGGGGAAATCCAACGCAGTGCTCAAGAGGTAGCACCCTCCTCGACGAGACCCATCACCACCTGAACCGCCGTCCGCCGGAGTAGAGGCCGCCGTCGACGCGGTGCTCACCGACGACCAACTCCACCATCCACAGGTGCGGAAGGACTCAGTGAACCCGTAGGTACCCTCCTTTCCCCCTACCTCGCCGTGGATCGCCGTTGGCGACCACCGCGGCCCTCGGGCGCTGGTGTGCTCTTTTTTGAAGATTCAAACCTGATGAGTGGGACCCCCTCGTCAGCTTTTTCTCTTTTTTCGAACCGTTTTTGGAAAATGCCTTCGGGCAGAATACGCTTTCTAACTGAAACGTTTTCTGTTTTTTAATAAACTACCCCCTGGAAACTTTTTGTTTCATTATAGATGAGTCCCTGGACTAAAACCTTAATAACTTTTAAACAGAAGATGATTTTGAATTGATTCTTCTTCTGTCATCTTTATTTTTCTGTCTAGTTTTTTATCATATTTATTTGAAAAATATTTGGAACAAGTTTTATGCACAAACGGTATTTACGTTAGTATACGATTTCTTTATACCATAGATACCGGAGGAGGTGACGGAACCGCAAACTTCGCCGAGCTAGACTCCAACCACTCCGAACCAGGCAAGCATGTTTGAACCTTTGATATGATGAGTGTTTTGCATGTTTGTTTGAGTAGTTGTTTCATGGCATGTTTATATAAGCATCAGTAAGTGTTATATTGCATGCAAGGCAACTGCAAGTAAGCTTCGAAACTTGATGTGTCATTTGATGAGAGATAACATGATCATCTGGTGACATGAAAGGTGGTAAGATGGTATTATTGAAGCATGCCAGTCTTATGTCAACCGTTTAACTCCGTTGTTAACGTGGATCAAGTCACGTTATCGTCCGTCCCCTTTTCGTGCTACCACATGTTTTCTGCAAAGAATACAGTTTAGTAAGTTGCAAACCTCTTTCCACGCACACCAAATAGAGGAGCCGTGATGAGGGTTCCATGGCCCTGGATTAAAGCCCATCATCCGGTCAGGGGGCATGGGTGTTTCCGGTTGGGACCGAGAGGGGGGCACCCCTTAGAGCGCGCGATATAAATTTGATCCCATGCTATTCGAGGTTGTGGCCTCCCCGTCTTAAAGTGTTTCTTGAACGTTGCCTAGGGTGATCCCTGGCAACGGGATGTGGAATCGGTGTCTACTGGTTAGATGTGTTTCTTCTAAATTATCGTAAACGGAACTAGTCCTTTGTGACTACTGAAATTCGTTGGTTGTGGTTAAAGAGTACAAACTCTGCAGAGTCAAAACCATTCGAGTAACCGTATCTATGGTCAAGGACCGTGATCAACTTATCTATGTCAGTGTCCGTTTGTCCCAACGTCTGTCTCAGTGTCAGTCTCAGTGATAATCCCCGGTGAATAAACATGAGTGTTAAACCCGGCTGAATGTTGTTCCTGTGGATGGACTAACCCGTTTAGTATTATGTACTGAGCATTTCCTTGGAATGATTTAAATTCGTGAACTGCTTGAATTCGAATGATGAAATATAAGCCCTTTATGTGATGTCGCTCTGACGTCCGACTGTGGCATTCTTGTTATTTACTTTCGATATAAGCCCTTTATGTGATGTCGCTCAGACGTCCAACTGTGGCATTCTTGTTATTTACTTTCGATATAAGCCCTTTATGTGATGTCGCTCAGACATCTGACTGTGGCATTCTTGTTATTTACTTTTGATATAAGCCCTTTATGTGATGTCGCTCAGACGTCCGACTGTGGCATCCCTGTTATTTACTTTCATTCTAAGCCCTTTTCAAGATGTCGCTTAAGACGTCCGACTGTGGCACGCACTGTCATTTACATTTCAATATAAGCCCTTTATGCGGTGTCGCCCTGACGCCCGACTGCGGCATGTTAATTTATTTCTACCTTTCGAGGCGTCGCTTCAGACACCCGATCGGTCTTCAGTTATTTTATTGGGATTTCGGGAAGACTACCGCCTGACTTCCTTTTTATTTAACATGTTGTGCAAATTTATTATCTGAGTGTGCATTACTAAACTGCTCATGTGCATCATGTTTGCATTTGTTATATCTTATGTCTGAACTGTCTTGTGAGTACATTCAAAGTACTCACATCGCTTGTTGATTTGGCCAGATGTTGATGAAGGCGATCTTATGGATGAAGAGTACGATAGCGAGTCCGACGCCTAGAGGAGTCCCAGTCAGTCCCGTGCGATCCTGGAATTGGTCACTTGTATCATATACGCTTCCGCTACCCGAATAAAATCGTCGAGCCTCACTCCGACGCTCGATGAGCTGTAAGATTTAGGAGTCATGTCACCCACTTCACTGTGACATATCCACCACCACTTTTATTACGAGTCAGTAGTTATGCCACCATACCCTTGTGTCATACCCGCCTTTATGTATAATATCGGCGTGCTTGTAATAAATTGTTGAGCAGCCTCAGCTCAACCTTGTATAATATTTAGTACTTCTGGATTTCTGTATCAAGGATTTGTCTACTAGTAAGGAAGATTTTCCTATACTAGTCTATATAAGGGTCGGCTTCTCAATAAATGTTTTATTGGAAAACCGGTCCTGACATCATCACGAAGCTCTTGTAGCTCGGTGGCGGTGATTGAAGAATTCTGTCAATGACACTATCATCAGGAAGATTAACTCCCAGTTGAATCAAGTGATTATTATACCCAGACATTTTGAGTATATGTTCACTGACAGAACTATTCTCCTCCATCTTGCAGCTATAGAACTTATTGGAGACTTCATATCTCTCAATCCGGGCATTTGCTTGAAATATTAACTTCAACTCCTAGAACATCTCATATGCTCCATGACGTTCAAAACGTTGTTGAAGTCCCGGTTCTAAGCCGTAAAGCATGGCACACTGAACTATCGAGTAGTCATCAACTTTGCTCTGCCAGATGTTCTTTTCATCAGTTGCATCTGCAGCAGGCCTGGCACCCAGCGGTGCTTCCAAGACGTAATTCTTCTGTGTAGTAATGAGGATAATCCTCAAGTTATGGACCCATTCCATATAATTGCTACCATCATCTTTCAACTTAGCTTTCTCAAGGAATGCATTAAAATTCAACGGAACAACAACACGAGCCATCTATCTACAACAAACATAGACAAGCAAAATACTATCAGGTACTAAGTTCATGATAAATTTAAGTTCAATTAATCATATTACTAAAGAACTCCCACTTAGACAAACATCTCTCTAGTCATCTAAGTGATCACATGATCCAAATCAACTAAACCATGTCCGATCATCACGTGAGATGGAGTAGTTTTCAATGGTGAACATCACTATGTTGATCATATCTACTATATGATTCACGTTCGACCTTTCGGTCTTCGTGTTCCGAGGCCATATCTGTATATGCTAGGCTCGTCAAGTTTAACCTGAGTATTCCGCGTGTGCAACTGTTTTGCACCCGTTGTATTTGAACGTAGAGCCTATCACACCCGATCATCATGTGGTGTCTCAGCACGAAGAACTTTTGCAATGGTGCATACTCAGGGAGAACACTTCTTGATAATTAGTGAGAGATCATCTTAATATGCTACCATCATTCAAAGCAAGATAAGATGCATAAATGATAAACATCACATGCAATCAATATAAGTGATATGATATGGCCATCATCATCTTGTGCTTGTGATCTCCATCTCCGAAGCGCCGTCGTGATCACCATCGTCACCGGTGCGACACCTTGATCTCCATTGTAGCATCATTGTCGTTCCACCATCTATTGCTTCTACGACAATCGCTACCGCTTAGTGATAAAGTAAAGCAATTCCAGGGTGCTTGCATTTCATACAATAAAGCGACAACCATATGGCTCCTGCCAGTTGCCGATAACTTGGTTAAAAAACATGATCATCTCATACAATAAAATATAGCATCACGTCTTGACCATATCACATCACAACATGCCCTGCAAAAACAAGTTAGATGTCCTCTACTTTGTTGTTGCAAATTTTACGTGGCTGCTACGGGCTGAGCAAGAACCGTTCTTACCTACGCATCAAAACCACAATGATAGTTCTTCAAGTTAGTGATGTTTTAACCTTCGCAAGGATCGGGCATAGCCACACTCGGTTCGACTAAAGTTGGAGAAACTGACACCCGCCAGCCACCTGTGTGAAAAGCACGTCGGTAGAACCAGTCTCGCGTAAGCGTACGCGTAATATCGGTCTGGGCCACTTCATCCAACAATACCGACGAACCAAAGTATGACATGCTGGTAAGCAGTATGACTTGTATCGCCCACAACTCACTTGTGTTCTACTCGTGCATATAACATCTACGCATAAAACCTGGCTCGGATGCCACTGTTGGGGAACATAGTAATTTCAAAAAACTTCCTACGCACACGCAAGATCATGGTGATGCATAGCAACGAGAGGGGAGAGTATGTCCACATACCCTCGTAGACCGAAAGCGGAAGCGTTAAACAACGCGGTTGATGTAGTCGTACGTCTTCATGGCCCGACCGATCAAGCACCGAAACTACGGCACCTCCGAGTTCTAGCACATGTTTAGCTCGATGACGTCCCTCATACTCTGATCCAGCCGAGTGTCGAGGGAGAGTTCCGTCAGCATGACGGTGTGGTGACGATCTTGATGTTCTACCATCGCAGGGCTTCGCCTAAGCACCGCTACAATATTATCGAGGAAGACTATGGTGGAGGGGGGCACCGCACACGGCTAAGAGATCAAGAGACCAATTATTGTGTCTATGGGGTGCCCCCCTCCCCCGTATATAAAGGAGTAGAGGAGGGGGCGGCCAAGGGGGTGTCGCGCCCTAGGGGGGAGTCCAACTCCCACCGGGAGTAGGACTCCCCCCTTTCCTATTAGGAGAGGGAGAGGGAAGGAAGAGGAAGGAGAGAGGAAGGAAAGGGGGGCAGCCCCCCTCCCAATTCGGATTGGGCTTGGGGGGCGCCCCCTCCCTTGCTCCTTTCCCTCCTTTCCACTAAGGCCCAATAAGGCCCATATACCTCCCGGGGGGTTCCGGTAACCTCCCGGAGCTCCGGTATTATCCCAATATCACCCGGAACCTTTCCGGTGTCCAAATATAGTCATCCAATATATCGATCTTCATGTCTCGACCATTTCGAGACTCCTTGTCATGTCTGTGATCACATCCGGGACTCCGAACAACCTTCAGTACATCAAAACCCATAAACTCATAATATAACTGTCATCGTAACTTTAAGCGTGCGGACCCTACGGGTTCGAGAACTATGTAGACATGACTGAAACACGTTACCGGTCAATAACCAATAGCGGAACCTAGATTCTCATATTGGCTCCTACATATTCTACGAAGATCTTTATCAGTCAAACCGCATAACAACATACGTTGTTCCCTTTGTCATCGGTATGTTACTTGCCCGAGATTCGATCGTCGGTATCTCAATACCTAGTTCAATCTCGTTACCGGCAAGTCTCTTTACTCGTTATGTAATGCATCATTTCGTAACTAACTCATTAGCTACATTGCTTGCAAGGGTTATAGTGATGTGCATTACCGAGAGGGCCCAAAGATACCTCTCCGACAATCGGAGTGACAAAACCTAATCTCAAAATACGCCAACTCAACATGTACCTTTGGAGACACCTGTAGAGCTCCTTTATAATCACCCAGTTACGTTGTGACGTTTGGTAGCACACAAAGTGTTCCTCCGGTAAACGGGAGTTGCATAATCTCATAGTTGTAGGAACATGTATAAGTCATTAAGAAAGCAATAGCAAGATACTAAACAATCAAGTGCTAAGCTAACGGAATGGGTCATGTCAATCACATCATTCTCCTAATGATGTGATCCCGTTAATCAAATGACAACTCATGTCTATGGTTAGGAAACATAACCATCTTTGATTAATGAGCTAGTCAAGTAGAGGCATACTAGTGACATTAAGTTTGTCTATGTATTCACACATGTATCATGTTTCCGGTTAATACAATTCTAGCATGAATAATAAACATTTATCATGATATGAGGAAATAAATAATAACTTTATTATTGCCTCTAGGGCATATTTCCTTTAGGGTAGACCGCCGGATACGAGCTATGCAGCTCGTTGATCCACCTCCCTACCCTCGCCCGACGGAGCCAGTTGCCGCCCCAAGCCGGCACGCGGTTCAGCAACTCGCTGCTCCAGGCCAGCTCGATGAGGAGCGGCGCACGGGCGTCGTTGCTGCCATCCACGCCGCCGCCTCGTACCGCGTCTCCCGTTTCTGTGGCCGAGACTCCCTTGCCGGTGGCCGCGCCATGCAAGCAGCGACAGAAGCCGGGTGCACGGAGAGCGACGAGTCGATGGCCAGTGCCTCCGCGTCCGTCGCCATCATCAAGGAGAAGTAGAACATGGGAGGCCGCTGCCGCTTGGGTCCCATGAAGGCCACCGCGGAGGCGATGCCAGCGTACATAGCAGGTGTCTTGCCGGATCCTTTTGTTGCGAGGACCTTCGTCGACCCCGCATGGGCTCCACGGAAGAGGGGAATCTTAGGATGAACTCGAGTCAGTGCCGGCCATGGCGAAGTAGTGGCCGGTGATGAACTCAAACCGGTGCCAGCCACCATCATCTTTGGCACTAGCCAATGATATCAGTTGGGCAGTGGGGAAGCGAGCCGTCCTTTGCGCTGAAGCATATACCTCCGGGGCTCCCGGCAGTCCGGTGATCGTGCTGCCGGACATGAGGAACACAAATCGATCGGCGGGCGACCATTTAGGCAAGGTATTATATACCTGTGCTATCCAGAACTAGCACCGCGTAGTTCATTTGAATGTAATGAAATCTGTCATGTTTGTATGAAAATCCGGTATTTTATATGATTTCCGTCGTTGTTTATATGAAATATCAGTTTGTACGTGCCTGTGTGAATTTCGTCCGGTTGGTTGAGTTGCTGTCATAATGTGTGCGGCTACGGTTGGATGGCATAATTTGTGGGTCGCCGGTCGGCCTGCGGGCGGCTCGGGCGGCGTTGTGGGACAAAAAACACAGCTCGTGTGAGCTCGTCTCCAACGTGCACGCTGGAGGATGCATGACAGCATGAGCACCCGAGCCATTCCTCGTTCATCGGTGGCAAAGGCACCGGTGGACAAAAGGGTCGCCAATATTTTGGCTACCCTAGGCAAGATCCAAACAGCCCCTCCCAACAGATTCAAATCCCTTGTTTGCCGTGGAATTTTTCCATGTGTTGTTTTCATGGACTAGCAAGATGCCCGTGCATTGCATGGAACATCAAGATGCATTTTTTTACAAACTCCCGCATGCATGCAAGGGATAATTAATGTCCTTCTTTGCTAGTACCAGGAGGCAAACACCATTAATATTGCATTGATTAGTGTTAGTGGCCTTGTATATCTGCAAATTGTAATTCTGATAGTGGCCCCTTGTATATAAAAATGGAGGGAGAAAGATGAGAGATAAGGTGAGGAGGAGTGGGGCGTGGTGGTGACTGGTGGTCGGACTGGGCGGAGGCATGGGAATGGACGGCGCATTATGTCTAGGTTTGTATCTCTCTAACACACACCCACGTAAGTGGGGGACGTGCACGAAGAGAAGAGGTGCACGCACGGTGCACATACTCCCGTCTCTTTCCCAACCACACCCGCGCGGGTACACGGTGGAGCTCATTTCTGTACGAAAAAGGCAGCCCACGTGGTAATTTGGCACGTGTACTGGTTGTCCACTTGGTGGAGGGAGGATCATCTACCACGGGTGAACAAACAAATTGCGACTTGACGCGTTATGTTAAATTAAAAAAAGAGGCAAACCATGTGGGGCCTACCTTAGAGGCAAGGCTCTATACACTGGAGTACTTTTGATGTGTCCCGTCAACTCGCGGAACAAGGAGAAGCTTGCTTAGTACGCCGTCTCCCCCGCCCAGGGGCGCGGTGGCTCGCAGGATGAGGTGAAGCTTGCTTACGAGTACTACTACTACTACTACTACTACTACTGTACGCCTTTATGCCTGCTCCTTCGCCCACGCGCGCGGTGGCTCGCGGCACGAGGAGGAAATTTTATTACTCCCTCCGTTTACTCCTCGTCCCTACTACGTACTTTGGTTAGTACTCCCTCCATTTACTTATACAAGGCCACTATAAAAAAATACATTTTGCATCTATACAAGGCCACAAATAGTAATTGAGACAAAAGTTACTACTCCCTCCTTTCCAGTTTATGGCTCAATTTCAAAATCTCTCCAACCAAGGTAGATGGTGAGTGGTCGAATTAATTTCATAGTTTGCACAAGTAATTAGTATGCTCGTTTTTCTTAAGAAGTTATGTTTACTGAGGCGTTAATTAGAACGAATGCATGAATGACCACTAAATTTCCATGAACTTGTACATGCATTGGTTAGTTTCCTCTTGACACTGCTTGCGTCGGGTGATCTAACGCACCTCGAAATCCAACATGTAATGGTACTACTATTAGTATAGTAGAATTGAGACTTATCAAACGGAAAAATGAATGTTTTTTAGATGAGCCCTATAAACCCTAGTGGGTACGTACTCCGTAAAAACAGATTTTTCCAAAACTAAGTCGCTCCCTTTCATGAATTCTGTAGTATACTCCTCCGTCGACGCTCCCTTTCATGAATTATGTACTTCCTATTGCCAACATGTGGGACACATAGCAACTGGGTCGACGTGTCAAGAACCAAATAACAGTGTAGAATAGCAGGGGGGGACGCACCCCACTCGTACCAGCCCAGTAGTAGTAATGAGCAATGAGACGTCAAATCACAATGCCGCACCTCCCCAGACGAACGAAGCAACCATTATTTCACACTTCGGTTCGCCATCATCTCAAACCACGTAGTATTGCTTCTGCCTCAAGAGGGACACGCGCATCGCCTTGGTACATCATGACACGTGGGACCGCATGACAGGCCATGCTCCCCCACAGATCGCTCAGTAAAATCACCTCATTTTTACTATATTTCCTCCGTATCGGTTTACTACATGGCATGCACGTCGTTCTAGGTTGAGAATTTAACTGGCTATATATGTGATGAACAACACTCTAGCCTTTTAAAAAATGTATACTTTTGTACAGTAGTACTATCGATGGATTGCGCCATGGAGCAAAAATTGAAATTTAAAAAAAGGTGGTACATATAGAGAGCGCTCGTCGCCAAATTATGCATATAGTACTATTAAAAAAGCTAGTACGTGCTTAATTGGGGTGGTAAATTCTATTAAAGAAATACTAGTAGTATGTACATACTGAAGAGTTAAAGTAACAAGAAGAAACATAACATAGTTCTGCTGGGGGCTCAGCACAACACACCCCTCAAATTAAACTAAGCACACCTTAAATTAAACTATGCAACTAATACGGTAGACACTACATTAGAAGTTTAGAACCACCATGAGCAACGACACTGCCACCTTACTTGGAGTCCTCGTCCACGTCCTCGACTTCGTCCTTGTCCCTCTTCCTCTTGGCCGATACTTCTTTGCTTGAACCGCACACTTGGCTATTGCTCTTCATCCAACCCTTGTAGATATTGAAACAAAGGTAGCCATCCATTGCAGCATAGTGGATGTGGTCTATATCTAGTACATTACGCTGCCATGCATGATGATGAAACGTGTAATGAGGTTTCTCCAGTTTACAGTACGAAGGATGAACCATGGCTCCTGCCAGGGTCAGCATTGAAGGCTGACGAGAGGGCACCAGCCGATTCTTCTGGAGGTCGAAGGGGTTGCCTACAACAAGGCCTATCCGACCCAGGACTTCTTTGTTGTTCTTAAAGTCTACAGTAACGAATTTCACTGTTTTGTCCTTGAGGAAGTTCTTAAAATTCTGGCACTCAACATCGGCATGGCATATGTGGTAGACCAAGCAAACATTATGTACACAAACCTGGATCACAGCGGGCTTCTTCCTCTCTTCGTCCTTTAGATCCTTCTCTCGTCCCAGGACTGTGGTGTACTCAACATCTAGCCCAGCGACTCACTCATCATCTGAGTTTTTGAACATGCGTCTGAAGCGAGAAAGGCATCCTTTCACCGTCGCGGAAGAACGGGTGTAGATGACGTCGAACTCATCGCCGGTGATGGTTCTAACCTTGTACTCACCGCCGATCATGGAGATTTGGGACGCCATGGATTTGGGAGGAGGGTTAGGATTAGTGGAACTGCCGTAATGTGAATGGACGAGACAACTAGGAGCGAACCACCATAGTATTGAAGGACGTGCGGGGACGAGTAGGAGCGAACTGCCAGCGTGCGAACGGCAGGGTAGTGGCTTTCCATTCTCCCATGATAAGGGCTTTCGAGAGCCCTTGGATCTGAGATCGAACGGTTGCATGGCGTGATTCTGGACCTATGGGTGAATATCCTATCCTGGAGGGTTATTCTGCAAATTTTCAGCAACTTAGCATGCGACTGTTTGATCTCAGATCCAAGGGCTGCCAGCAGCCCGTATCATGGTTGTGCCTACCACGACCGTCGCCTCGGTCGCGCGGTCGCGCCCTTGGAGATTTAACACGGTGCGTTAGGCTATCTGATGTTGGCATGTCATACATAGTCATCACTTAGTCACTCATACTACAACAAGGTTGGCTATAAGGTTGGCTATAAGTGTATTTTTTTACTCCTCTCTATCTCTTTCTTTGTACTCCCTCCATCCCATAATATAAGAACATTTTTTACACTAGTGTAGTGCCAAAAACGTTCTTATATTATGGGACACAGGGAGTACCAGTATTTATTGCATTTGCTACGGAGTGACCTCTTCCAATGAAATGGTGTTGCTAAGTTTGCTTCATTTAATTAGCTATAGACTCAAAATTGTCTTTCACCTAGGTACACGCGCTTAGCACCGTTTCTTCCTTGGGTCACCAAACTAGTCTCTCTCTTCTTGATTAAATTGCCACATCAGACTTTATGCCTATGTGGCAAGCATAGCACCTGTAGGAGCAAGTAAAGGTAAGTACAATAGTGCGCTTTACATGGCATTTTTGCATATGTGGAGGAAAGAGAGGCAAGGAAAAAGTGGAGAAGTGGGCTCTCATGCAAGAGCCAGCCTCTACTACATGGTGGAGCATTGGGAGAGGCACCTGTATGGAGGTGGTCAGGAATCGGGAGACTCACGCCGGTCGTAGCGCAGCAGTTAAAATGATAATGGCAAGTCAAATCACGGGGCCCTACCTGTCCAGCAATAACTCGCTGTCAAATCACACAGCCCTACGTTTGCAGCAGCCTACTCCCTCATCTTCTCGCGTCTCTGTTGAACCGACTAGGTGGAACTGCCCCACCTACCGCGCAGGAAAAGCCCCGCCCTTGACTTTTAAATACTACTACATCCGCTTAAGAATCCAATGATATACTTTTTGTGACATAGTAACTCATATTTAATTAGTCAAATGGATGACCTAGAACTACGTGCAGGCCCTATAAACCGAGACGCCTAAAAATAAAAAACTAAGACGGAGAGGGTAGTTTAGCACATATCTTTTTAGATCAATATAGTCAGGATTCACCAAGGAGCAAAACCAAGTGGTAGGCTGCTCTTGTCGTGTTGGCGTAGCAACTCAAGCAGGGTCAGTCTGCACACGAAATGGCGACACACTTAACAGGACCCCTTTGGCCGACATGTGGCTCATCCACCGTCTTGTTCCACGTGCGATGCACCAAATTACAGTTCGGAGCGGCAGTTGGAATTGGAGGCACCTCGGTCGTAGCGCCGCAGTAGTAGAAAATGAGCGATGAGGGGTCAAATCACAAAGCCCCACCTTTCCCGCATTAAGCTGGATGGACGAAGCAACCATCATTTCACTCTAGGGCGCAAGAGCATAAATAAAAGAGAAAACAATGATGCGTGCGGCAGCTACCTAGGGCACCCTAGGGTAGGGGTCTCCACTACAGATCCTTTTTTGAAAGCGCCTCCACTACAAATCGGCTTCTCCCTCGTCCTCTTGAAGAAAACCGATGATGAGTGCGACGGTAGGGTTTGTAGGAGTACTACGGCGTGCGGGGCCACGTCGTAGTAAACGGGTTCGAGTCGACGCCTTAAATATGTGTGGGCCGCTTGGTTTTACGGGAATGAGGCAGCATTTTGGGTTCGGGGACCAGTGGAGATATAGTAAGTACAAAAAATTGTGGACGTATGTTTGACAAAAGGCAATGATGCATGGGCCCTGCATTTTGATATACCCGGGGCCGCGTGAAATTTTCTACTCTACTCAAAACTAGTAAGGTACACATGTATTGAACGCATGAGATTTCGAAACCAAATTATGAATAAATACACACTATCGCATGTAAAGCTTTGAGTCATATATGCATGATGTAGATGTTTGTTTAGTTCTTATAGTTCATCTCATTCAAAATCAATTAGTTTTATAAGAATGTTAAGATTCATGGGGTTGTGCATTGTAAATCATAAAGTAAAATACAAATAATGGCAATTCATATAGAAAAAAATAATCAATTATGATACAGAAGATTCTAGAACAAAGGAGAAGTGCTTGTGTGTTGAGGTTTGTGCATTATGGAGTCTTCTAAATTGTACATGTGGCAGATCTGGTGGAATGTTGATGATATCCAATGGCCAGTAGTGCT
Organism: Triticum aestivum; assembly: GCF_018294505.1. Classification (NCBI taxonomy): domain Eukaryota; kingdom Viridiplantae; phylum Streptophyta; class Magnoliopsida; order Poales; family Poaceae; genus Triticum; species Triticum aestivum. The sequence goes on from NC_057810.1 coordinate 577,528,389, forward strand.
CGGATTTGCCTATCTCTGCACTGTCGGGTTAGCTTCATCCAGCAACCATCTTTCAAAGTTATTGGCACACTATATAGTTCTTGTGCCATAGTTGCATGTTTTGGAAAAAAGCTACTAGTGGGTTGTACTATCTATTTAGGAATAGAAGATGTATACATGGAAGTTGTAGGGAAAGAGATGACATGGAGCATCTCAATTCCTATGAGTAGGGATTGGAAAAGAGATGTCATTTGGTTCACATCATAGAAACTTTTCTATTGAATCTAAAGATGACATGTATCTCAATTCCTATGAGGACGGATTAGAAAATAGATGTAATTTGGTTCATATCATAGGAACTTTTCTATTGAATATACGCTAATGTTTATTTCCCTTTGAAATTAAGGGAGTATAGGAATCCATTCATATGAACCAAGTGGCTCTAAAGCTATAGAAATTATATCATGTTTATTTCCTTTGAAATGTGGAGTATATGAATCTATTCCTATGTACCAATTGGCTCTAAAGGAAAAAATCCTATAAAAATCATATCATATAGAGTTCCTATGATATTCCTCGACACTAAAGGATGGTTGAAATTGCTGCGGGTGATACGATGGTCTTTCTTTGTAGACTCCTCACCCATCTTTATAGTTACCTCTCGAAGATGAATGAAATGATATATACAGGGTATTCTACATGTGCAATTTGGTACACGAAAACTCGGTAAAAGTTTGCGAGGTTCGACTTTTCAATAAAGCTATATGCACTGCATTTCGGAACGGAGGGAGCATACAGCAGTTGCTAACACTCACGTGGAAGATTTGTGTGTAGGAGGAGTGGCTGTTCTATTAAATGACATGGCAAAACTGACACTGTCGGATGCCGATCTAATGGTTCTTACGGCGTTCGTCAGGAAAAGGCTTGTGGCGAACGTTTGTCGGATAATGATTTACGGACACATTCATTGCATTGATACGTGCCCCCCTCTCTCTCACACACACGCACCCTCATGAGTCACGACTCTCCTGAGTCCTCTAGGAGACTCGCACGTTGCACCCACCGTCTATCTGCAGGTAGACGTCACGCACATATGTGCTCTTCACACCCTACCCTCAGAACTTCTAAAAAACAAAAGACGGCGCGCACATTTTATTTTAGCTCACACGTCACACACTTATACTATTACTCTTGCGACGAACGTGTTTTGGCATAGTATATTGTACTCTCACGAAGAGAAGCAGTGCACGCACGCACTAGTTCTCTCACACCCACTCGCGGGTACACGTAGGAGCGCATTTTTTTGAAGCTGGTACAACAAAATCACTCCGCTATATATAAAAGCAGGAGCCTTAGCGCTTGTTTTACTAGGGTTCCTCTCGTTCACTCTCTCATGCTCTCCACATCTAATAAAGACATAGGTGTGGCCACACTCTCTCTCAGCTCACGGCTGGTCACAAATCCGGCCGGACAACCTAGACCGGGGCAGGGGTGTAGGTGCATTGTTCATGCTGTCGTCGGCGGCGAGGGAGGAGACCAACAGCTATCCGCGCGTCCGATCGGCGGCCGTGACGTTCTCTCCGAGAGAGCACCGGCTCGGGAGGGCCTTCGACCCTTCTTCCTCCCTGCGGTATTGTGGCCAAGATGTAGCCTCCCGACGCCGTCTTTGCCACATGCCGACGACCCTCAGGTATATATTCCTTTGAAACCTGCCTTGCTCTACTACCCCAGCTCCCTTCGTGTGGATCCTTTTCTACTTCCGTCCACTATTCCAAAGCAACCTAGACTTCTACTATTATTAGAAGTAAAGCTAGTTCATACAATCGACTCAAAGCGTTGGTTCAAACATGGAAGAAAGTGGGAAAGCTGTAGCATTAATCTAGGACTTGGTTCTAAGAGGAAACGGGGGAAAGTAGTAATATCTATCACTGTTTAAATAACTGTATTTCGTATTTGCGCAAATAGGGATGTTTGTCTCCATATCGTTTCAGGATGTCTGTCTCTGTATTGTTTCTATCCGCGCAATCAAAAGCACACACCTCAGTTTTAGTACAACTGCGCAAAATGAGATGGCTATCCCTCATTGCCGTCGTCTAATCTCCCATCTTCAAGGTATCCCTACATTGGTAGTAACTAAGGTAGAATGACCAACGCAATCTAAAAGAAGCTGATTCGTACGTTTTACTTCCAGATTGCAGTGCAGGGACGAGCGAAAACAACTGCATCCTAGTCCGGAATGCACTTTCTACCAGTTCATCCATGGACCAAGGACTAGCTGGCACGGCCACACGGCGGTTTTTTGGACAGGTGCGCGGACAAGAGGCATTGTGGTCTGCTTATTTCTGCAAATAACGGTGCTTAAATTTAGTGGAATGCACAAAAATTTCAGCTGGTCAGTACACTGCATGGTTCAATTCAGCATTCCAACTGAGACCACAATTATAATTGGTTATTCTGGAATGAGAGAACCTAACCCTGGATGGTGTCAACAAGAAAAAACCAGAGTGAACTCCAGGAAATTTAACCCTGCCAGGAGGTCCTTTGCTCAGAGAAGCCTTGCTTGTTTTTTCCTGATTTGTAAACCTTCTCACAACTTTGTCTTTTGCAGTGAACTAGTATATGTTTGTTATGTTCTATGAATCATTGAGATGTATAAAATTGCTTAACTTATGCTTTTCAAGTTTTTTATGAAGACGGGTTTAATGTGAGTGTTCCACATGAGCGCTGGACTAGCGTGTGAACGTTTGGAATTTATTACATTGTGGCCTCAATTAACTGCATGAACCACTGTAACAAGATACATAGTTGCTTATATGTCAGACAACAGATTGTTGATTGTTAGTTGGTCGATAGCCTAGTGTTGAAGCGAGCTGAGCCAATGTGTCGGGTTTTGCACAACTGCTTACAAGTGGGGTAGCACCAACAGTGTTTACAAGTACTTATGTATACGTCGGTGCACGGTTCTCGAATGAGTGCTCTATTTCATCAAAACACACACTGCTCGTATGATAAACCGTGACAACTTATGTCTTACCATGCCATATTCATGAAAAAACTAGTGAGGACGCATCTGTTTCGGCAACAATTACGATGGTTCTCACATGATTCACGGGCACACAAAAGTAGCAGCAGTTCCCATAGACGGATTCAAACAGAGTACTAGCCCCAGAGGGGTCGATAACACGCAAGGTTCGGATAATTAGACACAATCCAAACTACTATTAAACACTAGCTGGGGCAACTATTTCATGCCTCAATCTAATTTGGGCTGGACACAAGACGGACCTTGCCATGAACATCATCGAGGACGTCCCGCAGCAGCTCAATCCTGTGAACCTTCATGAAGACAACCTTGTGGCCTTGCCACTGATAAACTTGTTTGTGGAGGCATGTCACGTCATCTTCCTGTGTAAGCTTGACAAGAACAGTATGCCTCACAAACGAAGGAGTAGCTTTGAACTTCTTGTGCTTCAGTACACCCTGGACAACACGCCTGACAACAGTGAGGCTGGAATACAACTCTTCATTGGTATAACCGCAAATGGCTTCCAGGATCCAACAGCCTAAGAACTATGTTTTCCCAGTGCGTATATTCAGGTCATCCGCCTCATAGCGAGTGACATGTACAACCACACAATCCTTGTCTGCATCAGGGCTCTAATTGATGTCACGACCGGTTTTCCAATAAAAATATTTATTGAGAAACCAATCTTTTGAGTCCAGTATGAGAGAAATCCTCCTCACGGGTAGACAATTTCATGATACAATAAGCCAGTAGCATAAAATATATTACAGGGTTGAACTGCGATTGCTCAACCAAATTATTACAAGCACGCCAATAATTATACATAATGGCGGACATGATACAGTGGTGTGGAGGCATACTACTGACTCGAGGATAGGGCGATGGTGGAAAAACACAGCGGGGAGAGGAATACAAGACTCTAAGTCTGTCATCTCATCGAACGTCGAGGTGAGGCTCGATGAATTTATTTGGTAGCGGAAGCGGATGTAAAACAGTGACCAAATCCAGGGTCGCACGAGACTGACTGGGACTCCTCTAGGTGTCGGACTCGCTGTCAAACTCTTCATCCATGAGATCGCCTTCGTCAGCATCTGGCCAAATCAACAAGCCAGTGAGTACTTTGAAAGTACTCGCAAGACAGTTCGGACGTAAGATATAACAAATGCATGCATGGATGCGTCATGAATAATTCACCAATGTACATTTCAAAAATTAGCATAACAAGGTAAGTAAAAAGGGAAATGGTGGTAGTCCGCCTGAAATCCCAACAGAACATAAATAACTACCGATTAGGTGTCTGAAGCGATGCCTCGAAAGGTGAACAAATAAATATAAGGAAATGATGCCACAGTCGGGCGTCTTAGTGACACCACATAAAGGGATTTAAAAGAAATACCACAGATGGATGTTGGGGCGACATCACAGAAAGGGCTTTAAAAGAAATGCCACAGTCGGACGTCAGGCGACATCATAGAAGGGGCTTGAAAAGAAATGCCACAGTCGGACGTCGGGGCGACATCACAGAAAGGGCTTGAAAAGAAATACC